>NW_017671450.1:246867-265642 GCF_001879085.1 Nicotiana attenuata | reverse complement strand
TTTTAATGACGCTATTTTCTTCAAGAATTTAATTATTCTTCTAAAAATTCATACAAACCTAAAGGAACTAATGTGTTGCTTTAATTTTTTACAACGACGTTGAAATTTTATGCTCCATAACTAAAAAAAAAAAAATACTTTTCTACATCATGAAAAGAAAATACTCTTTTTGTTGAAATAAAAGAAAGTACTTTTTACTACATCACTTTGTTGAAATGAAAGAAAAATAATTTTTACTACATCATTTGTTGAAATGAAAGAAAATAATTTTTTCTACGTCATGATAAGAAAGTACTTTTTTTGTTAAAATGAAAAAAACTTTTTTTATATCGCGAAAAGAAAATACTCATTTGTTGAAATTAAAAAAATAATACTCTATCTATAGCATGAAAAGAAAGTACTATTCATAAATTGATAATTTAGGGTGGGGTGGGGGTGTAGCGAGGTTGGGGTGCGATTGAGGGGGGTGGAGTTTGTTATTACACTGTATTTGTAAAATAAATTCTGGAAATATAAATGAATATAAACAGTAATGAATATAAACAATTCGAGCCCACTGAATTCACAGTGTTTCCTTAAGGAATTTAATCCCCTCCTAGTACCCAAGGTTATGGATTATTTCCTCCCAGGATAGAACGAATTACACACTGGTGTAGTGGTACTTCAAACCCCAGTGTTTCAGCGAACACAAAGTTCGGTAGCAAATCACACTTACTTTTTGCTTTGTTTTGATGCTAAAAGTATGCAGAAGAAGGAGAGGAAACTCAGAAAATTGTAGTTAAAATTCTGAGCAGAATAGTGTTGTATTTATAGCCAAAGTTGGGTCTCTTCAGAATGGCTGTTTATGCAAAACGCCCACAACATAAATGCCATTACATAAATGGCCATTTACTCAATAATAAAGAGGGAAAATAAAGAGGGAAAATTGAAGAGGGTAGTTACTTTTCTGTTACCAAAACAGAAAAACGGATTGGATTTAATATTAATATTTTATTATTAAAACAAATATTTAATAACATTTCTGTTAATATTTTACTATTAACAAATAAATTTGGTCCAAAAAGTTAATCAATCAATCGATCATTTGACCAAACCCGAACCCGAAGCCGAAGCTGAAGCCGTAGCCGAAGCCGAAGCCGAAGCCGAGCCGAGCGACGACGACGACGGCGACGGCGCGAGGCTTGCCTTCTTCTCAACTCTTTAAGAGCTAGAAGAAGAGCAATTGCTTATATACCCATAAAAAACCTCTTCCTCTTCCAATATGGGACAATGCCCATTTGCCAAGGGAGGGGGAACTTAAAATTTCACTCAAAAATTTTATTTCCCTCCATTTCCCATTCACCCTCTTTTAAGTATTTAATATATTAATTAAATACCTTAAAAACCCAACAGAGTTGGGGTGGGGTGGGGTGTGGGGGTGGTTTGGTGGGGGTTGGTGGGATGGGGAATGGGAGGAAGGTTGGAAAATGTTTTCCCTTCTCTTGATAGGGAAAATATTTTCCTCCAATTGGAAGAAACATTTTACTCCAATTGGAGGAAAATGCATTCATGAGGAAAATATTTTCCAATACATTTAAGCCAACCAAACATAGAAAAATTGAAAAAAAATTTCCGAAAAATATTTTCCTTTGTACAAAACACACCCTTAAATGACTTTATCCTTTTAACTACTAGTTGCACACATTCTCATCTTAAGAAGATCTTTTCAATTATTGCAAATTTCTGGTTATTATATTCAGGTAGAGCATTGGCCACCTATCACATATCATATTCTTAACTAGGTTGACGTTAGGATATTGAAATTGAAAATGAAATAGAAATATGATAAATGAATATGATGACAAATTCAAAATCAACTAATCTTAAAATGGACGTAAATATGATGTTCATTCTCGTAATGATAGAGTTTAGTGGCATAGAAGTTTTACGAGATTTAATATTTCAAGAGGAAGTTTTTAAGATGACGTGGATAACTAGGCATGCATCAACATTTCAAGAGCATACAGAATGAACAAAAACATAGCAAAATTCGCGTGTAAATAAATTGCTGACATTTAGTTGCCGTTACATGTTATTTATTCTGTAGTATTAATTAATATGATGAGCAAAATACATGATAGTTAACAATAGTTAACCACTAATAATTGTAGTTAAATAAAGTGCCATGTGTCAAATAATTATTAGTCGGGTGTTTTGATGTCTTGTGTTTATCCCCTTCCCGTTATTTTTTGACAGGATATATAAAGTGAAATGTTATCAAAGTAACTCGTGCTGAGTATATTCAACAGATTAGACACTTTACCTAATGTTTGCACACAAGGGACGGTAGTTAGTTGGACAGAGGGATGGAACTTTGATGCTCCAAAACGTTGGTGCTTTATGGAATTGTGTATTCTGGAATGTGTTCAAAGTTTTATTGTGTGTCTCACACAACTTGCATTAGTTGTGTGAGGTTCCTTTTTGTCTCACAAATTTGTGGATCCCAATCTTACACTTCTGGGTCCACAAAAATTTGGGTCCACAAAACTGTAAGACAAAAAAAGAGCCCCACACAACTAATGTAAGTTGTATGAGACACACAATAAAACTTCTCCTGAAAATTTTTATTTTGTGTCTCACGCAACTGACAATAGTTGTGTGAGACCTCTTTTTTGTCTCACAACTGTGTGGTCCCAGAATTTTGTGGACCCAGATGTGTAAGAGATGGGTCCACAAATATGTGAGATAAAAAGAGGCCTCACACAACTATTGTAAGTTGTGTGAGACACAAAATAAAATCACTCCCTCAAATACATAAGTTACCCCCGAACTATGACCCAAATCCCTGTTACACACTTTCTAGGAACGAATATTACTTTACACACCCATCCTTTCTAAAGTGTATCTAATACACACTACTTTGCCCACGGGGATAGTGCGTGTTTTTTCTAACGAATTGAGTTGCGTGAACGGAAGAATTTTGTGTCAGATGTCAAGTTTTTTTAGCTTTTTAAAATTTTAAATTGAGTCATCTTCTTCTTTTTTTAAAATTCTGCCATAGCTACTCCTTGAACTCCACCACCCAATGTCCTTCTTCTCAAATAGTCATACCACGATTTCTCATATCTCTTCTAGTTGTAGAGAAGCTTAACTTGAGCTTTACCTATGGCGAAGTCGAATTTTCAGGAAGGGAGAATTTTCCGAAATTTTTTCCAATCACTAAAGCTTAGCTCAAGCTTGTGCACATTCTTTAATTTTAGAATGGATGATTTTTTAAATAGCTGACTTGTGGCGATGACAGTTATTGGCGGTTGAATTTTTACAAAAGTGAAATGAAAAATGAATTGGATCTGGGCTCAAAAAATTTGATTCAATTTTAGCGGAAAAGATGGAGTTTTGGGTGTTTTTTCTGTGATTTTTGTTAGTTAATTGTGGCTTTATTATTAAGTAAAAGGTGGAGGAAGAGACTATGGTGTTTGATGGTAAAAGAAGAGGAAGACGGCCATGGTTGATTAGATGAGGAAGATGAGGGGTACAATTTTAATTTTAATTATTTTATTTTTTAAATGACACGTGTCATTGTTTGATTGGTGCGTGATATTACACATATTCTGAAAAACTGGTTAAGAAAAAAATGATGTGTCTTGGATACACTTTGGAAAGGTTGGGTGTGTAAAGTAATATTCGTTGCCAGAAAGTGTGTAACAGAAATTTGGGTCATAGTTCGAGTGGCAACTTATGTATTTTGCCTTTTTCTTAAGATTCTTTCTCACGTTTATCAAAGAGTTACTGTTTCTCCTGCTGGATATGGTTTTCATGTTTTTGACACGGAGTAATGGAAAAATCAGTTGCCAAATGCATCTTTCATTTTTAGCACAACAGTGTCGAATTAGATTTTTACAATGATATACCTCTACACTCTACAATATCGAGCAGAAGGAGAACTCAGAATTCGTACATCCTATATATACCTACTAATTTATGATAAAGACATAGTTGAGTAAGGAATGAAAAATTTTATTTTGTGTCTCATACAACCAACACTAGTTGTATGAGGCATATTTTTTGTCTCACAACTGTGTGGGTCCCAGAATTTTGTGGACCCAGATGTGTAAGATATGGGTCCACAAATATGTGAGATAAAAAGAGACCTCACACAACTAGTGTAAGTTGTGTGAGACACAAAATAAAATCACTCGTAAGGAATGCTTTACCTCGCTTAGTGAGCCTAATCGGCACGAATCTAGATTAGTCCAGTGGGCTCCAATACTAGATGCTTAAAGTCTGGAGTGAAGAAAAAGAGAGGACAAAATACAAAATTGGCCATTTAGCAGAAACTAATTACATTCGCTAGCTAAAAAGTATATTAAATATGTACATTATAATACACATATATATAAAAATATACATTTTGTTGGCTATTTATTTAGAAGTAGCTAAAAATATACATTTCTAAAGAAAAAACTGATATACAACTACAACTTTCTACAATAAAAAGCATTCAGACATTGTGTTCATATAGGAGAATATCTTCTATCAGTGTCTATTTTCTTCTGTTTCCAGAAACAATTCCTGGGACGAAGGGAAGCTGAAATACATCTTCTATATTTAGCAACAATAAATAAATAAAAAGAGCAGTTCGGTGCACGAAGCATCCCGCATTCATGCAGGGTTGGTATAAAATTTCCACAAATGCTATCACGAGAACAATTCGATAATACATTTAGATGTTTAAAAGGAAAATAGCACATTGAAAAGTTCCCCACCTCTGAGACCCTCAAAATCTCCAACTTATATCGGATGCTCATGTAAACTCAGAGGATCTAAGGAAGACAGTAGCTAATGCTCATCATTCAAGCATGTAACCGAGTTGACAGAAACAAGTTCACTAGAATTTAAGTAACAGAAGTAATCTCCCTTTCTCCAAACAGATTTAGGAACAACTAACATGAACAAAGACAATATCTTTACAGATGACTATGTTAGTATTCAAGGAAAGATATATAGCAAAAATTTTAATGGGATGTTTCCCACAAGCTTCTAAAACCACAGAAGTTGCATGCTAGAGATAAGAAAACAACTTCCCAACGTTTTTTTTGATGAAGTAAGTAGATTCATTGCCGGCATCAAGAAGATGCAAAGCGTACAAAAGATGTGTTGTTAGCTTCATCAAACTTGTCTGTGCTATAGCAGGAAGCTAACAAGTTACAAAACTAAGAGACTAAGCTAATCTATTTAGAATGTTAGCTCTAGATGACAAAAGAACTAGTCTACGTGCATGGAACTAACAGATTAGCCAGTTGCATATTTCATTTTTAGCATAACAATCACGTATTATATTTTTACAAAATGATATTCCTCTACAGTTTAAACATAATTGAGCATAATGAGTACCCAGATTTCATACATCCTACCACAACAAATTTGTGATAAGGGTTAGTTAGTTCATTGATTGATATATGCAACTGAATGGAGAATCTCTTGGTAGGGAACGCTTTACCTCACTTTGGTGAGCCTAACAAGAGGAAATCCAGATTAGTCGGGCCAGTTGACTCCACTGTTGGCTGCCTAAAGCGAAAGAAAAAAGAATAACTGATATACAACTGCAGTCTCCTACAATGTTGATATTATATTATCTCTCTGGTTGCTGCTGCTGGTAAGGATCTATTCTCTCTGTTCGCCTTTTGAGCCGAGGGTCTTCCGGAAACAGCCTCTCTACTCCTTCGGGGTAGGGGTAAGGTCTGCGTACATTTACCCTCCCCAGACCCCACTTGGTGGGATTTTACTGGGTTGTTGTTGTTGTTGATATACAAGTGCAACTTGCTACAATAATAAGCAGTCAGACATGGGCAATATAGGAGAATATCTTCTACCATTGTCTATTTTCTTCTGTTTCTAGAAACAATTTCTGGGGGAAAGGAAAGCTGAAATGCATCTTTCGTTCAACAACAACTGTCCGGTATAAAATTTCCACAAATGCTATCACAAGAACAATTCGATAACACATTTAAATGATTAAAAATAAAATAGCACATGGGAAAGTTTCCCACCTCTCAGACCCTCCATATCTCTATCTAAGGAAGACAATAGCTAAAATTATCATTCAAGCATGTAACCGAGTTGATAGAAACACTAGAATTTATGTAACTGAAGTAATCTCTCTTTCTCTAAACAGAATTAGGAACAATTTTGATTTTTGACCAACATAAAGAAAGTTGCAAATAATTAACCAAGCTTTAGAACTGGAAGGAAGATTTCGGAATGGCATTGAATTATTGTATTCATTAAATCACATTTGTTATATGTGGTATAGTGATCCCAATATGAGGGGAGAGCAATTATAAATTTGTTGGCTATCGTTAGCAATTACAAGAAGGTAACAGTCTCATAGGACCATGGAACAATCAACAACATACACCGAGCTGGGATCTGTGCGATTTAGGTATTGCAATCTCTAACAGCTGCAGCAAACTTTTGTCACTCTCCACAAGCAGCTAAGCGTGACACAGAATGCATCCACAGTTTGGTTTATGGTAAACCTTGATCCGCTCTTTCCAAAATGATTGTAGAATACTCGTATCAGGGGCTTTGCTTCTAGAAACTGTGTTTCACAATGCGTAACGTACCCTCACTGGGATAAATAGTGCAATGACCAAAAGTATGAAGTTAAATCTTTCTACTGTATGAAAAATAACAAAAGCCAATCCCTCTAGCTGGCAAGGCTGTAAATATTTCCAACCACTCCAACAATGCTAACTACAATGGCCAATACTAACATGAACCATGACAAGATCTTCTCCTTGTGACTCAAACCAATCCCTTCTTTGCTCAACCTTAGAGCAATGAGAGATGGGAATGTAAAACCTAAAGAGACTGCTGTTGTCGCCCCTGTAAATTTGAAAGCAGTCCAAATATTAGGAATCATAGTTGATCCAAGATAGATGAGTGCCAAAAGAACCACAGTCAAAGCCAGACACCTCTTCCTACTTTCTGTGAGTGGTACTGATCCTTTAAATAACAGGACATCCACTGTCTGCCTAAGCGAGAAATGAATAACAGGGAAAACAAGAACTAGATGAAGAACATAGCCAACACGGACTATGTAATTTAAAGGCGTGCTGAAACGAATTCCAAGATCTTTATCAAAGTTAGTGAGCACATCAGATTCAGTATCCTTCCCGAAAAGTAAATAACCAGCTATTGCAGTAGAAGCATACACCAAAACACAGATAGCACTGGTAATCCGTCCAACCCGATTCATTTTCTGAGGTGACCGCCCTTCAAGCTCATTATAAATAGGCTGAACATTGAAATGACAAACATAAGCATTCGACATGATAGGTATCACCACAAGCAGGTCTAGGATCGCCTTCTTAGACCCAAAATCCGGGGTCATTCTCGGAGCTTCAATCTTCCCTTCAACCAGCTTAATAAATGCTATGGTGAAAGCAACCAACACAAATACAACCGCGAGAGCTACAGAAGCACCCGAAGTCAAGCTCAACGAATCGATCTTATCCAATGCACAGAGTGGTGCAAGAAAAATCACCAACATAACCAAAATCACCAACTTCCTATGATCCCACACTCCATGACCTAACCATTGATCAAAAACACCAATATGACGAAGCGAACCGGACAAAACATCCCCTATTATAATCAAATACACAACCAAAACACCAGCATTGTTAACAATAATGCAAATCTCAGATATAACCTTAGCTGTTTTCCCCAATGCAGCCTGAACAACCTCCCCATACGAGGACGCCTTGCAACGAACAGTAAACCGGACAAGCAATTCGACACTGATCTCAGACAAAATAGCCATCAAGAATATTAAGACAACCCCAAGAACCAAACCCAATACTTTCATTGTGGCAGGCAATGCCATAATCCCAGCACCAATAATAGTAGTTGTAAGATTAAAAACAGCACCATATATCCCAGACCCAGATTTCTTTTCACCAAAAATAAGGGGTAAATTATCAAAATCAATATCATTAGCATCAAGATCATCCTCAATGTTTGATTTTGAATACCCATCTTTAATAAAGTTATCATCTTTTAATTCTAACTCCACAAAAGATGAATTCTTGGAAAGCGATGTATAATTACTATCCATATTCCTGTAATAATATATTCAGAAATTATACGCATGGAGGTAAAAAAATAAAATAAAGGAAAACTCACGGAGCAGTAATGCAAACTATTTGGAGATGTGGGTTTTGGGATTAAATGATGAAAGCTTCAGTTTTGCGTTTGGAATTAGAGGAAGGAGGAACCCTAGATCTTGGGGTTCTCTCCTAATGCAGTTCAATTACTTTTATGCTTTATAACTTGTAAGATAGAACAAGAAAAGGTCAGAGGAATAGCATTCAGATTTGAGGTTCCCCATTGGCTGATTGAACTTAGAACTTTGCACCATAGTATTTCTATTCGGAAGCAGGACATATTATCTGTTTTTAGATTATAAAAACGGTTAAGGGCCTAAAATACCTCTCTACTATTAAAAATAAGCTATATCTATCCCCGTTTCACTTTTATGTTATTAAAGTCCCTGCCGTTTTACTCTGATTTTTAAAATGTCCCTCAGCCGTTAGTTTATTAATAGGGTATTAATTAATACACGTGTAAATATCATATTGGTCTAAAATCATCCGCCTAATATCTAATTAAAAAACAAGCCGACCCAACCCTTTTAACCCGACCCACCCCAGCCCCTCTAACTTAAATCCTCTTAGTCACCACCCTCTAACCTAAATCGATATGCAAAACTCAGAGAAGAAGAAATTAACTCGAAAACCCTAAGTCGTATAGCCTTCAGAAAGATATTGATGCTTCCGATTTATGCTTGTTCTTCTTTAGAAGGTAAGTTTATCTTCCATTTGTGTTTGTTTAAGAAAGACATTGGTGATTTTTTTTTAAATATTTTCGGTCTAGTTGATTCTTTGATTTTTAATCGTTTTATGCTTTTACAGTTTATGACATGAGCTCAAATCGACAATATCTATGTTGTTATGTGCTTGCATGTATTATTTAAGCTATTTTATGTTAGGGTTTTTATGGGCCGACATTATTGTGGAGATTCTTCTTCTATTGGTGGCGCCGAGTGTGATTTTGTGCCTTTTTCTGGCTGAGAATGTGGGGTTACAATTTGTGACTTAAGCTGTCGTTTTGTCTATATATGGTGTATGTTGGTCCCTTAAAGTAACAGAGAATCTGAGTATTTTATTGTTGGTGGGACTTTACTATTGTTAATATTTCTGGTCCCCTATTTTCAGTTCCCTTTACTATTGTTAATGTTTCTGGTCCCCTATTTTCTGTTCCCTTTATTATTGTTAATGTTTCTGGCTGAGTATGTTGTACGTGGTCCACCAAGTCACTATCTTTTTTATTCTTCTTCTTCTTCTTCTTCTTCTAATTTGTTAATTTTTTTCCTTAGGTTCTTTTATTAGCTCATGTGTAGGTTTATTTATTATTTATTTACTTTATTTATTAATTATCTTTGTCAGTTTACTTAATATTTTTAATAGCCACGCATTTTTCTACTTCTGACACAGTTGTTGGCCTTAAAGCTGGATCTGGATCATGATCTGGAGAGTCAAAGTCCGAAAATTCACTGCTGGACTGAGTGCTGGACTGAGTGTAAATACTTGATGTAGGTGTAAATACAAAGTTTGAGCCTTCACTTTGTTGATTAGACTGAGTAGGTTGACTGGCTTCAGGTGCAGTCAGCTCTATTTCTTCTTCATCAACCAAAGTTGTGTTATTTGTTCTTTTATATATATATATATATATATATATATATACACACACACACCCACACCCCCCCACACCCCCCCAGCTCTCTTAACTGGAAGAAGACAATATTTAACTGAATATAAAGTCTCTATAAGGAAGAATACTGTAATTTATGAGACTAGGATAATGTACATAAGTTCAAGAATATGAACTTCTCTTTGTGTCTCATTATCAAACACATGTAGTTATGGGATCATGCCAAAATGAAGGAAAGGTTGAGCCTTAACATACCTAATCACAATCTGTCCAATAACCACGTTAAACTCGTCTCGTTGCACCTTAATCTACAACAATGATAATAATACTATCATCAAGTTAAGGAAGGTACAACTATCGCATAACAAACAACAAGCTTATTTTATAATAAAATGGGCAGCATCTCCCTTATAATCTTTACTTTCTCCCAATTTGACATAACACCAACAATAACAAGAATACAATAATAACAACATGTATACATCATTTTCCAACCTTATATCTATCACAAAATACCACAAAACAGCCCACATACCCTAATCAGTTCATACACAAAACGACAACCCTAGTAGTGTCAAACAACCCGAAAATGTAACGACGAACGACCAGCCAACCGTCGCGCCCCCTTTTTCTCGCGAAATCGGGTTTATAACATTTTGTAGGACAACTCATTCCTTTTGGGAATTGGGTTTGATTTGAAGAGTCGCCACCTAATGATTAGGGTGCATTAGGACACCAAGGAGATTTGATTTGAGTAACCAGAGATTGGGTAAGGGCTTGAAATTATTCTAAGGGGAAGGTGTTAGGCACCCCTTAGAATCCACTAGTGTGGTTCCCGGCCAGACTATTGTTGTGAATTTAGGTGCAAATAACATGTAGGCAAATAAAAACTTCAAATAAGAGGGGATTTTCACATAGTGGTTTACAAATAAACAAAGTTTGGAAAGAACTTAGAAGAAAGAGTTTGAAATTTTAGAACAAAGAAATAAAGGGAAAGGGGGATCCTAGGTTTATTAATAATATGGATCACGCCACACAATGCCCGGTAATCACTCTTCGATGAGGGGCTACACGTGACATTATCGCGTGGTCATCATATCCATATCTACCCTTCCCACCCCATTAAGGTATTAAAGCGCGGAATGGTCTCGTTTACTTATTGCATGTTATTACCCGTCCCAATCCTATCAGTCTCGGAGGCGTTTAGGACTACTAATCCTAGATGGGAGGGGATATTAGGCTTATTTGTAGTTTCAAAGGCAAAAACTCTAAGGCGACATACAAAACATGTATTGCAAGTTGGGGAAAGCATATAACAAGCAAAGGCTCATATATACACCCTTTAAACAAAGAAGCACGTAATTAGCATGCCTTACACATACTGTTTAGGGTCTGATTAGATACAAAACATGAAAGAACTTAAAGGTTGAGGCAGACTGATTTATTACATAATTCAGATAAGAAGCCCAAATCAGGCCTGCCAGCTGGTTGTAGTTAATAGAACAAATTCAGTTTATAACTTTACCTAAGGCTTGCCTAAGTGTTGGACAAGGATCCTGTAGGCATGGTATCTATTTAATTCAGAAAGCAATGAAATAACAAGGTCTAAAATAAACTGAATACGTACTGGTTAAAAAGGGTAGTCAGGTTATTTAAAAGAAAGGCAAGTTTTAATGAAGGTTATATGTTTTGCAACTAATAGTACCCGTTATTACTGATTTTAGCTCTATACGCGAATGAAGCGATTCAGATACGATTAGGAGGTCCTATAGGCATAGTTTCTAGGCGTTGTTGATTTTAAGCCTTTGCAGATATGGTATAAAATGCAGAAGACTCGTTTTTAAACCTATGAACATGATATCTAGATGCAGAATTAGTTGAAGACCTATGAGCATGATATCTAGATGCTGAATTTGTTTAAGACATATGAACATGATATCTAGGTGCAATTGAATGTTTAAGACTTATGAACATGATATATAGATGCAATTGAATGTTTAAGACCTATGAACATGATATCTAGATGCAGAATTAGTTGAAGACCTATGAGCATGATATCTAGATGCTGAATTTGTTTAAGATCTATGAACATGATATCAAGCTGCAATTGAATGTTTAAGACCTATGAAGATGATATCTAGATGCGGAATTAGTTGAAGACCTATGAGCATGATATCTAGATGCTGAATTTGTTTAAAACCTATGAACATGATATCTAGGTGCAATTAAATGTTTAAGACCTATGAACATGATATCTAGGTGCAATTGAATGTGCAGATCTGGGCAATCCTGTAGGCCTGATTTCTATATGAATATAGTAGTCTTATGATCATGATTTCTATATGAAAATGGATATACAGAATTCAGAAGGACCTATAGGCATGATTTCTATATGCATATGCAGAATTCAAAATACCTATAGACATGGTATCTACCCTTTTTTGCATACATAGTTACCCTCCTTTTTTCACTAACCATCCCCAAGAGTTTATTATAAATTATTACAGCCCGGAATAAGGTAAAAATGCATCAGAAAACAAATAAATAAAAGTACAACCAAGGAGAGCCTGATTCAGACTTCATGTCTGAAATATGAGGTAAACCAACTCCAAGAGATCATGATCCGAAGCCTTTCTCCCATTTGAGTGTGTCAAAGCTCCCTAAGAGCCTCAATGGGACTCCCGGCAATGCTCACACCCAGATGTATTATTAGAACAGGGACAAGTGTAGTGTGGAAGGGCCAGCCCTCAAGTGTCCAAGTTCAGAGGGAACTCAAAGGGTCCCAAGGCAAGGCTCACAAGAGCGGGGCAGAACTTAAAGACTAAGAAAGTGTGCAAGTGCAAAACAGAATGTTGAAAAGGGAAAAGGAGAGGGAAACAGCTACAATTAAGCACACATAAGGGGTTCAGGGGAATAGGGAGGTTGTAAAGAGCCTATTGCTTAGGCAAGGGCAGACTTTAGGCATGCCCAATAATGGAGAGTGCTAGCACACCTATAAGCCTACCAAAACACATACTATTAGAGGCTAGGATCCCAGGGGATCAAGTTTGATTCATGGACAATAACTTGCAGTATTGCCATGCCCCAAACCATAGCTTAAACATATTAGGGGGGCAGGGCTTCGGGATTCATAATAGAACAGGCAGAAAGAGATCAGTATGCTAGAATAAGTGTTGAACTATACAGAAGGAGTAAGCACACAGGGATACAAAAGCAGTAAATAAACATATTGTTGTGGTGCTAAAAACCTTAAATCGGGACATACCAGTTTCAAAGAAGAAAATAGAGAGAAAGGAAGCAACAGGTCTTGTAAACAGGCCACAGTACAAGTGACAAGAGAGTGTACTTTTTAGTGTAAGTGTAAGTTCAGAAGGACTACGAGTGATGGATGTCTTTGTGTTAATGAAAGAGTCGAGTACTTATAGTGTGAAAAACAGGAAGAAATAAGGTAAGAAAAATAATTATGGAACTGGGTGTCAATTGAAACAATTAGTACAAGACTTCCTTTAATTAGGGAATTCAGACTTAAACGGTAATGAGCAAAAAATTATTTAAGGAAAGAGATCAAATAAGCACCTTGTGCAAAGTAGGCAGTTAGGGGTAAATACATAGGTGTTTATTTAGGGGAGGAGTTTTGAAATACACGATCAGAACAAAATAATGTAAGAATCAATTAGTACACAGTAAATCAAGGAGTCCGAGATTTGTAATTATTGGTCCATGAATAAACCAAGTCAGAAAGGCTAGGGAAAGTTTTCGACTCAAACCAAGTAACAGGAAAATCAGCAAACAAGGAAAGAAATCAATCAGACTTACACAAAGGGAGTCTGAAATTAATCAAAATTTGAAAGCCATTTTAGAGGGAAGTTCAGCACGTATAAAGAGTACACAAGTATACTAGGCTGAATTTAGGACAAAGAAAGACGTCATGCAAGTGCAAAATCAGTAGGTAGTAGACTATAGGATCATGGTAGTCTCATAGGTCAGCAATGTAGAAGAGAGAGAGTATCAAATAGCATACAAAGGGTCCAGTAGAAAGATTTTAGAAGAGTTTAGCAGGGAATCAGAACCATACAGAGAAACAAATGTCGAAACAAAGATTTTGAAGCCTAATTAAGTAGTAGATTTCAGAAACTCGAAATAGATCAAAGAGGTTAGTGTTTTGAAATCAAACAAGTTCAGAGATGAAGAACAAGCAAACCACATAGCCAATGGTCTCAAAACTCGAATGAATCCCCAAATTTAGGATCCCTACCATCAATCGAGTGCAGAGATGCAAAACAAGTAATCAAGGAAGAAGATACTAACGAAACAAGTTCAGAGGTCTCAGAAAAGAACTGAGACCTTTAACATGCTCTTTCAGTAGCAGAAACTCATGAGAAACATAGTAAAAGAACAATATGCGAAACACAGTAGAAGAACTAGTAAGAACACAGTAGAGGAAACATACAAAGAAACCTAGTAGAGGAAACTAATAAGAACACAGTAAGAGAAACATATAAAAACACAGTAAAAGAAACTAAATAAGAACAATGGTAAGAAGAAAAACATATAAAGAAAACACGGTAAGAAGAAACTAATAAGAAACATAGTAGAAGAAACACATAAGAGAAAAAGAAAAAAATCAGAGAACATCTAAGTNAGGCTAATCCCTGCCTCCATACTTGCATGAGGCTAATCCCTGCCTCCATACCTGCATGAGGCTAATCCTTGCCTCCCCATTTGCATGAGTCTAATCCTTGACTCCATGAGTCTAATCCTTGACTCCCTATTTGCATGAGTCTAATCCCTGACTCCTTGAGGCTAATCCTTGCCTCCCCATTTGCATGAGTCTAATTCTTGACTCCATGAGGCTAATCCCTGCCTCCATACTTGCATGAGGCTAATCCCTGCCTCCATACTTGCATAAGTCTAATCCTGACTCCATACCTGCATGAGGCTAATCCTTGCCTCCCCATTTGCATGAGTCTAATCCTTGAATCCACGAGACTAATCCCTGCCGTGCCCCCTTTCTCTCGCAAAATCGGGTTTATGACATTTTGGAGGATAACTCATTGCTTTTGGGAATTGGGTTTGATTTGAAGAGTCATCACCTAATGATTAGGGTGCATTAGGACACCAAGGAGATTTGATTTGAGTAACCAGAGATTGGGTAAGGGCTTGAACTTATTCTAAGGGGAAGGTGTTAGGCACCCCTCAGAATCCACTAGTGTGGTTCCCGGCCAGACTATTATTGTGCAAATAACATGTAGGCAAATAAAAACTTCAAATAAGAGGGGATTTTCATATAATGGTTTACAAATAAACAAAGTTTGGAAAGAACTTAGAAGAAAGAGTTTGAAATTTTAGAACAAAGAAATAAAGGGAAAGGGGGGGGGGGGGGTCCTAGGTTTAGTAATAATATGGATCACCCCACACAATGCCCGGTAATCACTCCTCAATGAGGGGCTACACGTGACATTATCGGGTGGTCATCATATCCATATCTACCCTTCCCACCCCGTTAAGGTATTAAAGCGCGAAATGGTCTCGTTTACTTATTGCATGCTATTATCCGTCCCAATCCTATCAGTCCCGGAGGCATTTAGGACTACTAATCCTAACGGGGAGGGATATTAGGCTTATTTGTAGTTTCAAAGGCAAAAACTCTGAGGCGACATACAAAACATGTATTGCAAGTTGGGGAAAGCACATAACAAGCAAAGGCTCAGATATACCCCCTTTAAACAATGAAGCACGTAATTAGCATGCCCTACACATACTGTTTAGGGTCTGATTAACTACTAAACATGAAAGAACTTAAAGGTTGACACTGATTTATTACATAATTCAGATAAGAAGCCCAAATCAGGCCTGCCAGTTGGTTGTAGTTAATAAAACAGATTCAGTTTATAACTTTACCCTAAGGCTTGCCTAAGTGTTGGACAAGGATCCTATAGACATGATATCTATTTAATTCAGAAAGCAATGAAATAACAAGGTCTAAAATAAACTGAATACGTACTGGTTAAAAAGGGTAGTCAGGTCATTAAAAAGAAAGGCAAGTTTTAATGAAGGTTATAAGTTTTGCAACTGATAGTACCCGTTATTACTGATTTTAGCTCTATGCGCGAATGAAGCGATTCATATTCGATTAGGAGTTCCTATAGGCATAGTTTCTAGGCGTTGTTGATTTTAAGCCTTTGCAAACATGGTATAAAATGCAGACGACCTATGAGCGTGATATCTAGATGCAGAATTAGTTGAAGACCTATGAGCATGATATCTAGATGCTGAATTTGTTTAAGACCTATCAACATGATATCTGGGTGCAATTGAATGTTTAAGAGCTATGAACATGATATCTTGGTGCAATTGAATGTTTAAGACCTATGAACATGATATCTAAGTGCAATTGAATGTGCAGATCTGGACAATCCTGTAGGCATGATTTCTATATGAATATAGTAGTCTTATGATCATGATTTCTATATGAAAATGGATATACAGAATTCAGAAGGACCTATAGGCATGACTTCTATATGCATATGCAGAATTCAAAATACCTATAGACACGGTATCTACCCTTTTTTGCATACATAGTTACCCGCCCTTTTTCACTAACCATCCCCAAGAGTTTATTGCAAATTATTACAGCCCGGAATAAGGTAAAAAAACATCAAAAAACAAATAAACAAAAGTACAACCAAGGAGAGCCTGATTCAGACTTCATGTCTGAAATATGAGGTAAACCAACTCCAAGAGATCATGATCCAAAGCCTTTCTCCCATCAGAGTGTGCAAAGTTCCCTAAGAGCCTCAATAGGACTCCGGGCAATGCTCACACCCTAATGTATTATTAGAACAGGGACAAGTGCAGTGTGGAAGGGCCAGCCCTCAAGTGTCCAAGTTCAGAGGGAACTCAAAGGGTCCCAAGGCAAGGCTCACAAGAAGGGGGCAGAACTTAAAGACTAAGAAAGTGTGCAAGTGCAGAACAGAATGTTAAAAGGGGAAAAGGAGAGGGAAACAACTACAATAAAGCACACATAAGGGGTTCAGTGGAATAGGGAGGTTGTAAAGAGCCTATTGCTTAGGCAAGGGCAGACTTTAGGCATGCCCAACAATGGAGAGTGCTAGCACACCTATAAGCCTGCCAGAACACATACTATTAGAGGCTAGGATCCCAGGGGATCAAGTTTGATTCATGGACAATAACTTGCAGTATTGTCATGCCTCAAACCATAGCTTAAACATATTAGGGGGGCAGGGGTTCAGGATACATAATAGAACAGGCAGAAAGAGATCAGTATGCTAAAGTAAGTGTTGAACTATACATAAGCAGTAAGCACACAGGGATACAAAAGCAGTAAATAAACACATTGTTGTGGTGCTAAAAACCTTAAATCGGGACATACCAGTTTCATAGAAGCAGATAGAGAGAAAGCAAGCAACAGGTCTTGTAAACAGGCCACAATACAAGTAACAAGAGAGAATACTTTTGAGTGTAAGTGTAAGTTCAGAAAGACTACGAGTGATGGATGTCTTTGTGTTAATGAAAGAGTCGTGTATTTATAGTGTGAAAAATAGGTAGAAATAAGGTAAGAAAAATAATTATGGAACTGGGTATCAATTAAAACAATTAGTACAAGACTTCCTTTAATTAGGGAATTCAGACTTAAACAGTAATGAGCAAAAATTATTTAAGGAAAGAGATCAAATAAGCACCTTGTGCAAAGTAGGCAATTGGGGGTAAATACATAGGAGTTTATTTAGAGGAAGAGTTTTGAAATACACGATCAAAACAGAATAAGGTAAGAATCAATTAGTACACAGTAAATCAAGGAGTCCGAGATTTGTAATTATTGGTCCATGAATAAACCAAGTCAGAAAGGTTAGGGAAAGTTTTCGACTCAAACCAAGTAACAAGAAAATCAGCAAACAAGGAAAGAAATCAATCAGACCTACACAAAGGGAGTCTAAAATTAATCAAAATTTGAAAGCCATTTTAGAGGGAAGTTCAGCACATATAAGAGCACACAAGTATGCTAGGCTGAATTTAGGACAAAGAAAGACGTCATGCAAGTGCAAAATCAGTAGGTAGTAGATTATAGGATCATTGTAGTCTCATAGGTCAGCAATGTAGAAGAGAGAGAATATCAAATAGCATACAAAGGGTCCAGTAGAAAAATTTTAGAAGAGTTTAGCAGGGCATCAGAACCATACAGAGAAACAAATGTCGAAACAAAGATTTTGAGGCCTAATTAAGTAGTAGATTTCAGAAACTCGAAATAGGTCCAAAGAGGTTAGGGTTTTGAAATCAAACAAGTTCAGAGATGAAGAACAAGCAAACCACATAGCCAATGGTCTCAAAACTCGAATGAATCCCCAAATTTAGGATCCCTACCATCAATCGAGTGCAGAGATGCAAAGACAAGTAATCAAGGAAGAAGATACTAACGAAACAAGTTCAGAGGTCTCAGAAAAGAACTGAGACCTTCAACATGCTCTTTCAGTAGCAGAAACTCATGAGAAACATAGTAAAAGAACAATATACGAAACACAGTAGAAGAACTAGTAAGAACACAGTAGAGGAAACATACAAAGAAACCTAGTAGAGGAAACTAATAAGAACACAGTAGGAGAAACATATAAAAACATAGTAAAAGAAACTAATAAGAACATGGTAGAAGAAACATATAAAGAAAGACGGTAGAAGAAACTAATAAGAAACATAGTAGAAGAAACACATAAGAGAAAAAGAAAAAATCAGAGAACATCTAAGTAACTCAAAAAATCCTAAATCGGAACAAAGGTTTCGAAAGCATAGTTTTTTGAGAAAAATCTCGAGAAACTGTTTAAAAGCTCAGGGAAAACACGGATCTAGAACGGATCTAAAGNTCGAAGTACCTTCGACGGGAACGGGAAATGTTCTTTCCAAAGCAGAGGCCTCCGAAGCCGGAAGATTGGCCGACTCATCTCTATTGAACCTATAGAAGGACTCGCCCCGCCGTGAGCATCCTCACACCTCGAAGACTCTTTCC
>NW_017671450.1:140525-241470 GCF_001879085.1 Nicotiana attenuata | reverse complement strand
CATGAAAAACATGCGCAGAAAGGGCATGAGTACACCACAGCGGTACTCAGTAAGTGCCAAGCCTAACCTCGGTCGGGTAGTGACGAGGAAGGTCAGGGCCCTACTGAGATAAGTATATATATAATGAAATGACAGGGTAAATAAGCAGTAAAACTAAGAGTCTATAATAAGGATCAACACAGTATAATAAGAGTGCAATAACGGAAACAGAGATAAAGACGAACTACAAGGAAATACCACTCATAGCAAGGATGATAACCGGGGATCTCTTGGTATCCTCAAAAAAAATATACTAGGGATCTCTTGGTATCCCGTGGATCTCTTAGTATCCTCAATATACGTGCTGGGGATCTATTGGTATCCCGCACTTCAGTCCAGATCATAAGTACTTACAGGGGATCTCCCGGGATGCCGTCCCGTAGTCCCAAATTAAAACACATGGCAGCAACACAAGAAGTATTCAACAAATGCTAGATTTCGTACTAAGTAACAGATAAGTCTAGCCTAACATGCTTCACGTAATGAAATTAAGGCAAATTGAGCAAATAGGCAATTAAGTCTACTAAACATACTTTTCTAAACTAACAACATGCTAAATACGCAAGTAACATGAAATAGGAGAAGGAACTCAATTGAAATACTTAAAGAAAACCGGATTTTTCAACAATTAGCTCAAGTACGCGCTCGTCACCTCACGTACGAGGCATTTCAATTACCACAATATCAATCCTAAGGGGAGAGGTCCCCACACAAGGTTAGGCAAGCCACTTACCTCGAATAAGGCTCATAATCAACTAGAAACCACGCTCTTGCCACGAGTATCCGACTCCAAATGGCCCAAATCTATTCAATTCCATTACATAATGTAAATAATACTTCAAGAAGCTGAATCTACAATTAAATTCTAAGCTAATACGCGAAATTATATAAAATGACCAAAACGCCCCTCGGGTCCACATCTCAGAATCGGGTGAAATTTATATTTTCAGAATCCTCACACTCACACGAGTCTATTTATATAATCTCTCAAATCGGATGCCAACAACCCAATCAAAACCCAATAATTCGGTCTATGAAGTTTATCCAATTTTTCCCAAATTTTTCCAACAAATTCGAAATTTAAGGGCTAGATTCAAGTTAGGAATCATGGAAATTGATCTAAGTTGGGTAGAGATCACTTACCCAAGTCACCCAGGTGAAAAAGTCTTCAAAGATCGCCCCTCCCGAGCTCCCAAATTCGAAATTATGAAAATAAGTTTAAACACTCGAATTGGGATTTTAATGTCTCTGCCCAGATATTTGTTCACTGCGATCGCGAGAAATGGGATGCGATCGCGAAGAAGAAGAATGAATGGCTCCTGGTTTGGCCTATGCGAACGCGACCAGCTACACGCAGTCACGGAAGAGGGAGAAAAGGGCTTACGCTATCGCGGTTGAAGACACGCGAACGCGAAGAAGAAATTGGGCTACTGAGCCACCAGCTCAGTTTCTACTATGCGAACGCGAAGGGGCAGCTGCGAACGCGAAAGAGGAGTGGGGCAGTACTATGCGATCGCAAATCAAGTGATGCAATCGCGAAGAAGGAATTGGGTCCCCTCCGGAATTACACTACGCGATCGCGAATGGATGGCTGCGATCGCGATGAAGAAAAGTCTGCAACACCTGAACCTGAATTTCTGCAACTTTTAAACAACTCAAAATGACCCGTTGAGCATCCGAAACACACCCGAGGACCCCGAGACCTCAACCAAACCTACGAACATATCCCATAACATCATTCAAACTTGCTCCAACCTTCGGAACGCTATAAACAACATCAGAACACCTATTTTTCATCGAATTCAAGCTTAAAATTTCCAAAAACTCTAAAAACACATTTTTGATCAAAAAGTCTACAAAACCTCGTCCGAATGACCTGAAACTTTGCACGCACATCCCAAATGACATAACGGAACTACTGCAACTCTCGGAATTCCATTCCGACCCTCGGATCAAAATCTCACTATCGAACCGGAAACTTCCAAAATTCAACCTTCGGCATTTCAAGCCTAAATTAGCTACGGACCTCCAAAACACATTCCGACCACGCCCTAAACCCGAAATCACCTAACGGAGCTAACGGAACCATCGGATTTCCATTCCGAGGCCGTCTTCACACTGTTCCGACTATGGTAAGTTTTCCATCACTTAAGCTCTCATTTAGGGACTAAGTGTCCCAAAACTCTCCGAAACTCAAAACCGAACATACTGGCAAATCAAAATAGCAGAAATAAACTTGGGGAAAACAGTAAGTAGGGGATCGGGGCGTAAATTCTAAAAACGACCGGCCGGATCGTTACATCCTCCTACACTTAAACATTCGTTCGTCCTCGAACGAGCACAAAGACATACCTGAAGTAGTGAAAAGATGAGGGTACTGGCTGCGCATATCCTGCTCGGTCTCCCAGGTCGCCTCCTCGACCGACAGACCCCGCCACTGAACCTTCACGGACGTAATGTTCTTCGACCTCAGCTTCCTGACCTGCCTGTCCAATATTGCTACTGGCTCCTCAACATAAGATAGATCCTTCTCCAATTGGACTGAGCTGAAATCCAACACGTGCGACGGATCGCCGTGATACCTCCGGAGCATCGAAACATAAAATACCGGATGAACCCCTGCCAGGCTGGGAGGTAAGGCAAGATCATAGGCAACCTCCCCAACTCGCCTCAATATCTCAAAAGGGCCAACAAACCTCGGACTCAACTTCCCTTTCTTCCCAAATCTCATAACGCCTTTCATAGGCGAAACCCGAAGTAGAACCCGCTCTCCAACCATGTAGGAAACATCATGAACCTTCCGGTCCGCGTAACTCTTCTGTCTGGACTGGGCTATACGGAGTCTATCCTGAATCACCTTGACTCTCTCCAAAGCATCCTGAACCAAATCTGTGCCCAATAATCTGGCCTCACCCGGCTCGAACCAACCCACCGGAGACTACATCGCCTACCATATAAGGCCTCGTACGGTGCCATCTAAATGCTTGACTGATAGCTGTTGTTGTAGGCAAACTCTGCCAATGGCAAGAACTGATCCCAAGAACCTCCAAACTCAATCACACATGCATGGAGCATATCCTCAAGAATCTGAATAGTGCGCTCGGACTGCCCGTCCATCTGAGGGTGAAATGCTATGCTCAATTCCACCCGAGTACCCAACTCCTGCCGTACGGCTCTCCAGAACCGCGATGTGAACTGAGTACCTCTGTCTGAAATGATGGAAACTGGAATACCATGCAGACGGACAATCTCCCGGATATAAATCTCCGCCAACCGCTCCGAGGAATAGGTAGTACACATAAGGATGAAATGCGCAGACTTGGTCAGCCGATCCACAATAACCCAAATGGCATCGAACTTTTTCAATGTCCGTGGGAGTCCGGTTACGAAGTCCATGGTGATCCGCTCCTACTTCCACTCCGGAATCTCTATCTGCTGAAGCAATCCACCCGGTCTCTGGTGCTCGTACTTCACCTGCTGACAATTAAGGCACCGAGCTACAAACCCAACTATATCCTTCTTCATTCGCCTCCACCGGTAGTGCTGCCTCAAATCCTGATACATCTTCGCAGCACCCGGATGAATGGAATATCGCGAACTATGGGCCTCCTCTAGAATCAACTCCCGAAGCCCATCAACATTGGGTGCACATACCCGACCCTACATCCTCAATACTCCATCCTCGCCAATGGTCACACTCTGGCATCACCATGCTGAACCTTATCCTTGAGGACAAGCAAATGAGGGTCATCATACTGCCGCTCCCTGATTCGATCAAATAAGGAAGACCGAGAAACCACACAAGCTAGAACCCGGCTGGGCTCCTAAAGATCCAATCTCACAAACTGGCTGGCTAGGGCCTGAACATCCATCGCCATAGGCCTCTCTGCTGCTGGTAAATAAGCCAAACTCCCCAAACTCTCTGCCCGGCGGCTCAAAGCATCGGCCACCATATTGGCCTTGCCCAAGTGATACAAGATAGTGATGTCATAATCCTTCAGCAACTCTAGCCATCTCCTCTGACACAAATTAAGGTCCTTCTGCTTGAACAGATGCTGTAAACTCCGGTGATCAGTATATATCTCATAAGGCACAACGTACAAGTAATGACGCCAGATCTTCAAGGCAAGAACAATGGCAGTTAACTCAAGATCATGGACAGGAGAATTCTTCTCATGTATCTTCAACTGTCTGGATGCGTAGGCAATCACCCTACCGTCCTGCATCAATACTACTCCAAGGCCAACTCTCGAGGCATCACAATAGACAATATAAGACCTTGAACCGGTATGCAATATCAAAACTGGGGCTGTAGTCAGGGCTGTCTTGAGCTTCTGAAAGCTCGCCTCACACTCGTCCGTCCACTGGAACGGAGCACCCTTCTGGGTCAGTCTGGTCATAGGTGCTGCAATAGATGAAAACCCCTGAACAAATTGACGGTAATAACCCGCCAAGCCAAGAAAACTACGGATCTCTGTAGCTGAGGATGGTCTGGGCCAAATCTGCAGGGCCTCCACTTTCTTCGGATCCACCTGAATACCCTCTCTCGAGACCACATGACCCAAGAACGCCATGGAATCCAACCAAAACTCACATTTTGAGAACTTAGCATACAACTTCTTCTCTCTCAAGGTCTGGAGCACTGTCCTCAAGTGCTGCTCATGCTCTCCCCCACTCCGGGAATACACCTGGATGTCATCAATAAAAACGATCACGAACGAATCAAGGTATGTCCGGAAAACACTGTGCATCAGATGCATGAAGGCTGCTGGGGCATTAGTCAGCCCAAAAGACATAACAAGGAACTCGTAATGACCATACCGAGTCCTGAAGGCAGTCTTCGGGATATCTGGCTCCCGAATCTTCAACTGATGATAGCCTGAATGCAAGTCAATCTTAGAAAACACACAAGCACCCTGCAACTGGTCGAACAGGTCATCAATACGAGGCAAAGGATAGCGGTTCTTCACTGTCACCTTATTCAACTGGCGGTAATTAATAAACATGCATAGAACCATCCTTCTTCTTCACAAATAACACAGGAGCACCCCAAAGCGATACACTGGGCCGAATAAAACCCTTATCAAGTAATTCCTGCAATTGCTCCTTCAACTCCTTCAACTCAGGAGGAGCCATACGGTACGGAGGGATAAAAATGGGCTGAGTGCCCGGCAACAGATCAATGCCAAAATCAATGTCCCTATCAGGTAGCATGCCCGGAAGATCAGTTGGAAACACATCAGGGAAATCCCGTACTACTGGGACTGAATCAACAGAAGGAGTATCCATACTGGCATCTCTCACATACGCTAAGTATGCATCACAACCTTTCTCAACCATATGCTGAGCCTTAAGGAAAGAAATAACTCTACTGGGAGTGTGACCTATGGCACCCCTCCACTCAATACGCGGTACACCTGGCATGGCTAGTGTCACGGTTTTGGCATGACAATCCAGAATAGCATAATGGGGCGACAACCAGTCCATGCCCAAAATAATGTCTAAATCAACCATACTGAGCAATAATAAGTCAGCTCTGGTCTCAAAACCACCAAGAATAACCAAACATGACCGGTAAACGCGGTTCACAACAAGAGAATCTCCCACAGGAGTAGAAACATAAACTGGGGAACTCAAAGAATCCCGAGGTACACCAAAATGCGGAGCAAAATAAGAAGACACATAAGAGTAAGTGGATCTTGGATCGAATAGAACTGATGCATCTCTGTGACAGACCAAGATAGTACATGTGATGACAGAATCGGAGGCGGCAGCCTCAATACGGCCTGGAAGAGCATAATATCTGGCCTGGCCTCCCCCTCGAGGGCAACCTCTACCTCCCCGACCTCCACCTCTGGCTGGCTGGGCCGGTGGAGTAGCAGCTGGTGCTGGGACCATAGCCTGAGAGCTTTGCGGGGTGTGCTGCGGCTGAGGGGTCTGTGGGGGTGCAGCCCTCCCAAGTTTGGGGCAATCCCTCACCACATGGCGTGTGTCACCACACTCAAAACAAGCTCTGGGAGGACGTGGCGGCTGTGACTGGCTCGGGCCAGGTCTGCTGGACTGACCACAGGAAGCACCCCGTGTAGGAGGCGCACTAGAGACTAGAGGTGCATAATAAGGCTCTTGAGGCCTAGGTGGAGCTGGAATACCACTGGCTGCTGGAAGAGCTGAATGAACGGGGCGGCCCATATGACCCCTACCATGACGACCTGCAGCTGGGGCACGGGCACCAGAATAATGGCCCGACTCTCGAGACCTCTTGGCCTCCCTCTCCTCTCTGTCCCTAGCATGNCCTAATCTCGGTCGGGTAGTGACGAGGAAAGGTCAGGGCCCTACTGAGATAAGTATATATATAATGAAATGACAGGGTAAGTAAGCTGTAAAACTGAGAGTCTAAAATAAGGATCTACACAGTACAACAAGAGTGCAATAACGGAAACTAAGATAAAGGCGAACTACAAGGAAAGACCACTCATAGCAAGGATGATAACCAGGGATCTCTTGGTATCCCGAGGATCTCTTGGTATCCTCAAAAATATACTAAGGATCTCTTGGTATCCCGTGGATCTCTTAGTATCCTCAATATACGTGCCGGGGATCTCTTGGTATCCCGCACCTCAGTCCAGATCATAAGTACTTACACGGGATCTCCCGGGATGCAGTCCCGTAGTCCCAAATTAAAAACACATGGCAGCAACACAAGAAGTACTCAACAAATGCTAGATTTCGTACTAAGTAACAGATAAGTCTAGCCTAACATGCTTCACGTAATACAATTAAGGCAAATTGAGCAAATAGGCAATTAAGTCTACTAAACATACTTTTCTAAACTAACAACATGCTAAATACGCAAGCAACATGAAATAGGAGAAGGAACTCAATTGAAATACTTAAAGAAAATCGGATTTTTCAACAATTAGATCAAGTACGCGCTCGTCACTTCACGTACGAGGCATTTCAATTACCACAATATCAATCCTAAGGGGAGAGGTCCCCCACACAAGGTTAGACAAGCCACTTACCTCGAATAAGGCTCAGAATCAACTAGAATCCTCTTGCCACGAGCATCCGACTCCAAATGGCCCAAATCTATTCAATTCCACTTCATAATATAAATAATACTTCAAGAAGTTGAATCTACAATTAAATTCTAAGCTAATACGCGAAATTATGTAAAATGACCAAAATGCCCCTCGGGCCCACGTCTCGGAATCGGGTGAAATTTATATTTTCAGAATCCTCACACTCACACGAGTCTATTTATCTAAAAATCTCTCAAATCGAATGCCAACAACCCAATCAAAACCCAATAATTTGATCTATGAAGTTTATCCAATTTTTCCCAAATTTTTCCAACAAATTCGAAATTTAAGGGCTAGATTCAAGTTAGGAGTCATGGAAATTGATCTAAGTTGGGTAGAGATCGCTTACCCAAGTTTCCCAGGTGCAAAAGTCCTCAAAAATCGCCCCTCCCGAGCTCCCAAATTTGGAATTAAGAAAATAAGCATAAATCCTCGATTTGGGATTTTTAAGAATCTGCCCGGGTAATTTGTGCATCGCGAACGCGGAAGGACGATCGCGTTCGCCAAGAAGGAACTGAAGCTGCCAAGAAAAAGGCCATCGTGAACGCGAGATAAGGGTCGCGAACGCGGAGGGTAAAGAGCAGGGGCTTTCGCGAACGCGGAGGATGGGTCGCGAACGCGGAGAAGAAAATAGCCACAGCCCCTCAGCGCCAAATTCTACTACGCGAACGCGAGGGGATGGATGCGAACGCGAAGAAGGAAAAAGGCAAATTATCGCGAACGGGGTAGACTTAACGCGAACACGAAGAAAAACAAGTTCCTCCTCCAAGATTGCTCTTCGCGAACGCGGAGGAGAAGACGCGAACGCGAAGAAGGATACCAGCTGACAGTTTTTCTGCAATTCAATAAATTGTAAAAATGACCCGTTGAGCATTCGAAAAACACCCGAGGCCCCCGGGACCTCAACCAAAGGCACCAACATATCCTAAAACCTCATTCAAACTTTTTCAAATCTTCGGAACGCTCAAAACAACATCAAAACGCCTATTTTTCATCGGATTTAACCTTAAGAAGTTCAAAAACTCTAAAAACACATTTTCGATCAAAAAGTCTAGCAAACCTCGTCCGAATGACCTTAAACTTTGCACGCACATCCCAAATGACATAACGGAACTACTGCAACTCTCGAAATTCCATTCCGATCCTCGGATCAAAATCTCACTATCGAGCCGGAAACTTCCAAAATTCAACCTTCGGCATTTCAGGCCTAAATTAGCTACGGACCTCCAAAACACAATCCGACCACGCCCCTAAAACCGAAATCACCTAACGGAGCTAACGGAACCATCGGATTTCCATTCCGAGGCCGTCTTCACATTGTTCTGACTAGGGTAAATTTTCCAACACTAGAGATCTCATTTAGGGACTAAGTGTCCCAAAACTCTCCGAATCTCAAAATCGGACATCCCGGCAAAACAAAATATCTGAAATAAACTTGGGGAAAACAGTTAATAGGGGATCGGGGCGTAAATTCCAATAACAATCGGCCGGGTCGTTACATCCTCCCACACTTAAACATTCATTCGTCCTCGAACGAGCACAAAGACATAACTGAAGTAGTGAAAAGATGAGGGTACTGGCTGCGTATATCCTGCTTGGTCTCCCAGGTCACCTCCTCGACCGGCTGATCCCACCACTGAACCTTCACGGACGCAATGTTCTTTGACCTCAGCTTCCTGACCTGTCTGTCCAAAATTTCCACTAGCTCCTCAATATAAGATAGATCCTTCTCCAACTGGACTGAGCTGAAATCCAACACGTGCGACGGATCACCGTGATACCTCCGGAGCATAGAAACATGAAATACCAGATGAACTCCTGCCAAGCTAGGAGGTAAGGCAAGCTCGTAAACAACCTCCCCAACACGCCTCAATATCTCAAAAGGGCCTACAAACCTCAGACTCAACTTCCCCTTCTTCCCAAATCTCATAACGCCCTTCATAGGCTAAACCCGAAGCAGAACCCGCTCTCCAAACATGTAGGAAACATCATGAACCTTCCGGTCTGCGTAACTCTTCTTTCTGGACTGGGCTGTACGGAGTCTATCCTGAATCACCTTGACTCTCTCCAAAGCATCCTAAACTAAATCTGTGCCCAATAATCTGGCCTCACCCGACTCGAACCAACCCACTGGAGATCTACATCGCCTACCATATAAGGCCTCGTACGGTGCCATTTGAATGCTGGACTGATAGCTGTTGTTGTAGGCAAACTCCGCCAATGGCAAGAACTGCTCCCAAGAACCTCCAAAGTCAATCACACACGCACGGAGCATATCCTCAAGAATCTGAATAGTGCACTCGGACTGCCCGTCCGTCTAAGGGTGAAATGTTGTGCTCAACTCCACTCGAGTACCCAACTCCTGCTGTACGGCTCTCCAGAACCGCGATGTGAACTGAGTACCTCTGTCTGAAATAATGGAAACTGGAATACCATGCATACGGACAATCTCCCGGATATAAATCTCTGCCAACCGCTCCGAGGAATAGGTAGTACGCACAAGGATGAAATGCGCGGACTTGGTCAGCCGATCCACAATAACCTAAATGGCATCGAACTTCTTCAAAGTCCGTGGGAGTCCAGATACGAAGTCCATGGTGATCCGCTCCCACTTCCACTCCAGAATCTCTATCTGTTGAAGCAATCCACCCGGTCTCTGGTGCTCATACTTCACCTGCTGACAATTAAGGAACCAAGCTACAAACCCAACTATATCCTTCTTCATCCACCTCCACCAGTAGTGCTGCCTCAAATCCTGATACATCTTCGCGGCACCCGGATGAATGGAATACCGCGAACTATGGGCCTCCTCTAGAATTAGCTCCCAAAGCCCATCGACATTGGGTACACAAACTCGACCATATATCCTCAGTACTTCGTCATCATCAATAGTCACATCTCGAGCATCGCCATGCAACACTTTGTCCTTGAGGACAAGCAAATGAGGGTCATCAAAATGACGCTCTCGGATACGATTAAACAAGGAAGACCGAGAGACCACACAAGCTAGAACTCGGCTGGGCTCCGAAAGATCCAATCTCACAAACTGGATGGCTAGGGCCTGAACATCCATCGCCATAGGCCTCTCTACTGCTGGTAAATAAGCCAAACTCCCCAAACTCTCTGCCCGGCGGCTCAAAGCATCGGCCACCACATTGGCCTTGCCCGGGTGATACAAGATAGTGATGTCATAATCCTTCAGCAACTCTAGCCATCTCCTCTGACGCAAATTAAGGTCCTTCTGCTTGAACAGATGCTGCAAACTCCGGTGATCAGTATATATCTCACAAGGCACAACGTACAAGTAATGACGCCAGATCTTCAAGGCATGAACAATGGTAGCTAACTCAAGATCATGGACAGGATAATTCTTCTCATGTATCTTCAACTGTCTAGACACGCAGGCAATCACCCTACCGTCCTACATCAATAGCGCTCCAAGGCCAACTCTCGAGGCATCACAATAGACAGTATAAGACCCCGAACCGGTAGGCAATATCAAAACTAGGGCTGTAGTCAGGGCTGTCTTGAGCTTCTGAAAGCTCGCCTCACACTCGTCCGTCCACTGGAACAGAGCACCCTTCTGGGTCAGTCTGGTCAAAAGTGCTGCAATAGATGAAAACCCCTAAACAAATCGACGGTAATAACCCACCAAGCCAAGAAAACTACGGATCTCTGTAGCTGAGGATGGTCTGGACCAACTCTGCACGGCCTCCACTTTCTTCGGATCCACCTGAATACCCTCTCTCAAGACCACATGACCCAAGAACGCCACGGAATCCAACCAAACTCACATTTTGAGAACTTAGCATACAACTTCTTCTCTCTCAAGATCTGGAGCACTGTCCTCAAGTGCTGCTCACGCTCTCCCCAACTCGGGAATACACCAGAATGTCATCAATAAAAACAATCACGAACGAATCAAGATAGGGCCGGACACTGTGCATCAGATGCAGAAAGGCTGCTAGGGCATTAGTAAGCCCAAATGACATAACAAGGAACTCGTAATGACCATCCGAGTCCTGAAGGCAATCTTCGGGATATCTGGCTCCCGAATCTTCAACTGATGATAACCTGAGCGCAAATCAATCTTAGAAAACACACAAGCACCTGAAGTGGTCAAACAGATCATCAATACGAGGCAAAGGATAGCGGTTCTTCACTATCACCTTATTCAACTGGCGGTAATCAATACACATGCACATAGAACCATCCTTCTTCTTCACAAATAACACAAGAGCACCCCAAGGCGATACACTGGGCCGAATAAAACCCTTATCAAGTAATTCCTGCAATTGCACCTTCAACTCCTTCAACTCAGGAGGAGCCATACGATCGGAGAGATAGAATGGACTGAGTGCCCGGCAACAAATCAATGTCCCTATCGGGTGGCATGCCCAGAAGATCAGCTGGAAACACATCAGGGAAATCCCGTACTACTAGGACTGAATCAACAAAAGGAGTATCCATACAGGCATCTCTCACATAAGCTAAGTACGCATCACAACCTTTCTCAACCATATGCTGAGCCTTAAGGAAAGAAATAACTCTACTGGGAGTGTGACCTAAGGCACCCCTCCACTCAATACGCGGTACACCTAGCATGGCCAGTGTCACGGTTTTGGCATGACTATCAAGAATAGCATAATGGGGCGACAACCAGTCCATGCCCAAAATAATATCAAAATCAACCATACTGAGCAATAATAAGTCAGCCCTAGTCTCAAAACCACCAAGAATAACCAAACATGACCGGTAAACACGGTCCACAACAAGAGAATCTCCCACAGGAGTAGAAACATAAACTGGGGAACTCAAAGAATCCTGAGGTACACCCAAATGCGGAGCAAAATAAGAAGACACATAAGAGTAAGTGGAGCCTGGATCGAATAGAACCGATGCATCTCTCTGACAGACCAAGATAGTACCTGTGATGGCAAAATCGAAGGCGGCAGCCTCAGTACGGCCTGGAAGAGAATAATACCTGGCCTAGACTCCCCCTCGAGGGCGACCTCTACCTCCCCGACCTCCACCTATGGCTGGCTGGGCCGGTAGAGTAGCAGCTGGTGCTGGGACCATAGCCTGAGAGCTCTGCGGGGTGCGCAGCGGCTGAGGGGTCTATGGGGGTGCAGCCCTCCCAAGTCTGGGGCAATCCCTCACCACACGGAGTGTGTCACCACACTCAAAACAAGCTCTGGGAGGACGTGGCAGCTGTGACTGGCTCGGGCCAAGTCTGCTGGACTGACCACTGGAAGCACCCCGTGCAGGAGGCGCACTAGAGACTGGAGGTGCATAATAAGGCTCCTGAGGCCTAGGTGAAGCTGGAATACCACTGGCTGCTGGAAGAGCTGAATGAACGGGGCGGCCCATATGACCCCTACCATGACGACCTGCAGCTGGGGCACGGGCACCAGAATAATGGCCCGACTCTCGAGACCTCTTGGCCTCCCTCTCCTCTCTGTCCCTAGCATGCATACCCTCAATCTTCCTAGCAATGCTCACCACCTGCTGATAAGATATATCCATCTCTAACTCACGAGCCATGCTAGATCTGATGCTGGTAATAAGCCCCTCAATGAACCAGCAAACCTTCTCGCGAACCGTAGATACCAAAGCTGGTGCATGTCTAGCCAAGTCAATGTAACAGACAGCATACTCCGAGACAGTCATAGTACCCTGGCGCAAATGCTCAAACTCCGCGCGCCAGGTGTCCCTAAGACTCTGGGGGACATACTCCCTCGTGAACATACCCGAAAACTGAGCCCAAGTCAGGGAAGCTGCCTCATACGGACTGTCTAACTCATAAGCACGCCACCACTGATAGGCGGCTCCTCGAAGCTGGAAAGTGGTAAAGGAAACCCCACTCGATCCTGATATGCCCATAGTGCGGAGAATACGGTAGCACTCCTCCAGAAATCCCAAGGCATCCTCTGATGCTAACCCACTGAATACAGGAGGATCATATTTCTTGAACCTCTCAAGTCTCCGCTGCTCATCCTCTGAAGCCGCTGCCCTATCCTCGGGCTGAACTGGTACTGCAGGCGGCGCAGGTATAACCTCTGGGGCCTGCTCAACATGCACCCGCTGCTCAGGAGTGCAGCCGGCGGGTGTTTGTACTCCTCCCCCAGCCTGGGATATGGCTGCAGCAAGGGGAAGCAACCCTGCCTGAGCCAAAGTGGTGTACATACTCATAAACTGTGCCAAAGTCTCCTGGAGAGCTGGAGTAGTAGTGGCAGACGTATCGGCTGTCTGGACTCTAGCTGGTAGTGCTGGCGGTACCTCGGCCGCAGCTCGCGCGGGTGCTCTAGCTGCACCACGAGCGCGTCCTCTGCCTCTACCCCGGCCCCGGCCTCTGACGGCTGCAGTAGGGGGCGCGGGTGCCTGATCCTCTCGGGTAGCGTGTGTCCTCACCATCTCTGAGAGAATAGAAAGACAGAAGTTTAGTTGTGATGTCAAAAATCTCGCACGACAAGGAAATCAAATGAAGTGGAATTTTCCTAACAGTTACATAGCCTCTCGTAGATAAGTACAAACGTCTCCGTACCGATCAGCGCGACTCTAATAAACTGGACTGTGTTCCGTGACTCCTATGAACCTAGAGCTCTGATACCAACATGTCACGACCCAGTTCGCCCTCCGTGAACTTTCGTGATGGCACCTAGTCTCTATGACTAGGTAAGCCTAACAAGTGCGGAAAATAAATCAAAACTTGCGGAAGTATAAATCAAAAACCCAAAATAACTAAAAGGAACGGTATATAGAATGCCGCTCGGCAAATACAGCACAATATCTCAAACTTCTACATCACTATCCCCAAACCCGGAAACTCACGGGAACACAAGCTGAGAGAAATATAGTAAAATGCTCTAACTCCGGAATGTCTACATCAACAGTATGATAGAAGGGCTAATACTACAAGATAGAATAAAGATGGAGACTCTTCGGTCTGCGGACGCGATAGATGTACCTCGAAGTTTTCAAAAGCTCTCCCTGCCTCAAGGATGGTAAGCCTGTGTAGAAGTACCTGGATCTGCACATGAAAAACATGCGCAGAAAGGGCATGAGTACACCACAGCGGTACTCAGTAAGTGCCAAGCCTAACCTCGGTCGGGTAGTGACGAGGAAGGTCAGGGCCCTACTGAGATAAGTATATATATAATGAAATGACAGGGTAAATAAGCAGTAAAACTGAGAGTCTATAATAAGGATCTACACAGTATAATAAGAGTGCAATAACGGAAACAGAGATAAAGACGAACTACAAGGAAATACCACTCATAGCAAGGATGATAATCGGGGATCTCTTGGTATCCCGAGGATCTCTTGGTATACTCAAAAAAAATATACTAGGGATCTCTTGGTATCCCGTGGATCTCTTAGTATCCTCAATATACGTGCCGGGGATCTCTTGGTATCCCGCACTTCAGTCCAGATCATAAGTACTTACAAGGGATCTCTCGGGATGCCGTCCCGTAGTCCCAAATTAAAAACACATGGCAGCAACACAAGAAGTATTCAACAAATGCTAGATTTCGTACTAAGTAACTGATAAGTCTAGCCTAACATGCTTCACGTAATGCAATTAAGGCAAATTGAGCAAATAGGCAATTAGTCTACTAAACATACTTTTCTAAACTAACAACATGCTAAATACGCAAGTAACATGAAATAGGAGAAGGAACTCAATTGAAATACTTAAAGAAAACCAGATGTTTCAACAATTAGCTCAAGTACGCGCCCGTCACCTCACGTACGAGGCATTTCAATTACCACAATATCAATCCTAAGGGGAGAGGTCCCCCACACAAGGTTAGACAAGCCACTTACCTCGAATAAGGCTCAGAATCAACTGGAAACCACGCTCTTGCCACGAGTATCCGACTCCAAATGGCCCAAATCTATTCAATTCCATTACAATAATGTAAATAATACTTCAAGAAGCTGAATCTACAATTAAATTCTAAGCTAATACGCGAAATTATGTAAAATGACCAAAACGCCCCTTGGGCCCACGTCTCGGAATCGGGTGAAATTTATATTTTCAGAATCCTCACACTCACGCGAGTCTATTTATATAAAAATCTCTCAAATCGGATGCCAACAACCCAATCAAAACCCAATAATTCGGTCTATGAAGTTTATCTAATTTTTCCCAAATTTTTCCAACAAATTCGAAATTTAAGGGCTAGATTCAAGTTAGGAATCATGGAAATTGATCTAAGTTGGGTAGAGATCACTTACCCAAGTCACCCGGGTGAAAAATTCTTCAAAGATCGCCCCTCCCGAGCTCCCAAATTCGAAATTATGAAAATAAGTTTAAACCCTCGAATTGGTATTTTAATGTCTCTGCCCAGATATTTGTTCACTGCGATCGCAAGAAATGGGACGCGATCGTGAAGAAGAAGAATGAAAGGCTCCTGGTTTGGCCTATGCGAACGCGACCAGCTACACGCGATCGCGGAAGAGGGAGAAACGGGCTTACGCGATCGCGGTTGAAGACACACGAACGCGAAGAAGAAATTGGGCTACTGAGCCATCGGCTCAGTTTTTACTATGCGAACGCGAAGGGGCAGCTGCGAACGCGAAAGAGGAGTGGGGAAGTACTATGCGATCGCGAATCAAGTGATGCGATCGCGAAGAAGGAGTTGGGTCCCCTCCGGAATTACACTACGCCATCGCGAATGGATGGCTGCGATCACGATGAAGAAAAGTCTGCAACACCTATACCTGAATTTCTGCAACTTTTAAACAACTCAAAATGACCCGTTGAGCATCCGAAACACACCCGAGGCCCCCGGGACTTCAACCAAACCTACGAACATATCCCATAATATTATTCAAACTTGTTCCAACCTTCGGAACACTATAAACAACATCAAAACACCTATTTTTCATCGAATTCAAGCTTAAAATTTCCAAAAACTCTAAAAACACATTTTTGATCAAAAAGTCTACCAAACCTCGTCCGAATGACCTGAAACTTTGCACGCACATCCCAAATGGCATAACGGAACTACTGCAACTCTCGGAATTCCATTCCCACCCTCGAATCAAAATCTCACTATTGAACCGAAAACTTCCAAAATTCAACCTTCGGCATTTCAAGCCTAAATTAGCTACGGACCTCCAAAACACAATCCGACCACGCCCCTAAACCCGAAATCACCTAATGGAGCTAACGGAACCATCAGATTTCCATTCCGAGGCCGTCTTCACACTGTTCCGACTACGGTAAGTTTTCCAACACTTAAGCTCTCATTTAGTGACTAAGTGTCTCAAAACTCTCCGAAACTCAAAACCGAACATCCCGGCAAATCAAAATAGCAGAAATAAACTTGGGGAAAACAGTTAATAGGGGATCGCGGCGTAAATTCCAAAAATGACCAGCCAGGTCGTTACAATAATGTCAGAAAATTTGTGGCCCTCGATCATCATCAGCCTCTCATAATATTGTGGGTCTTGGGCCCGAACGAAGAATTTGTTCATTTGTTCTTCTTCTAAGGCGGGTCTAACCTTGGCAGCTTCGGACCTCCAACGAGTAGCATACTCGTGGAAGGTTTCTGTGGGCTTCTTTTTCAGATTTTGAATATAGAACACATCTGGCGCATTCTCCGTGTTGAACCTGAATCTGTCCATAAACCAGACGCCATGCTTACCCAGTTAGACCGCTTTTTTGGATTTTGGCTAATGTACCAAGATAAAGCATCTCCCTTCAAGCTCCTCATGAAAAGCTTCATGCGGATTTTCTCGTCTTTTCCTACTCCAACCAATTTGTCACAGTACGTTCTCAAATGGACCCTTGGATCTCCTGTACCATCAAACATTTCGAACTTAGGAGCTTTGTACCCCTCGGGCAGTTCGACATCGGGCTGTATGCACAGATATTTGTAGTTCAGCCCTTCAATTCCCTTACTACCTTCAACGCCTTGAATTCTGCTAGTCAACCTTTTAAGTTCTTCGGCCAGGTTTCTGATGAGCAAGTCCTTATCATTGGACTCGGGTGTGCTTGAGATGGGCTAGGTGGAGTGCGGCACAGTCTCCACGTAGATGGGGGTATTATGTTAGGTGTGGCAGTGGTCATTTATGGAGTTCTGGAGTTCTGGGATGAGCAGTGGGGTGTTATTTGAGGTGTGGCAGGTGTTGCAGTGGTGATGAGAGTGGGATGGTTTTGTTGCTTTGGGATATTTTGTGAAGGTACAGGATTCTGAGCATTTGGGAAATTAACATCTGGAGTGGTGAGGGAAAATGACAGATTTGCCAGATTCCGTACTTGGTCAAGTTCTTCTTGAAATTTCAGCAGCTTTTGTTCCAGTTGGGATGCATTTTCCTTGGGGACCAGAGTACCGTGACCATGAGTGACCTCTACCCATTCAGTTGAGTTCTCTTTTCTGGTGTTGTTCAAATCTTCCATTTTCCCTTTGTTCTTGTTTTTGACAGGACTAAGAGGAGGAGTGGGTGGAGGGCCCTTGGATCTTGTGGAATAGGATGATGTTGCCAGAGTGCTCGAACTAACCTTTTGGGGAGGGGAATAATAAGACAAAAATAAAACAAAAAGGTAACCGAGTTAGCACGGATCATAAGAAAAATGTTGCAATATTTAAACACATAGTGCGGAAATATAAAGCGTGTCCTAATTTGGGAGCCTCGTTGTACCCGAGGTTGGCCTAGCGACAAGTTGATTTGGAGAACTTAGGATGCTAAATGCCTCATTTTATTGATAAAAAATAAACGAATCCCAAAATGACACTACATAAGCAAGAAATAAAACTCACTAATGGCCATTGGCCTTATTACATTTTTATAAAGCGAAAAGGCAAACTCCTATCTATTTGGTCCCAGAAGGACCCTCCCAAGATTCGGCATCCTTTGCTCCATCGAACAGCTTTCCCAACTCGCGAAGTCCCAGCAATAGGTAGGCCCTGGCTAGATGTCCGCCTATGATCTTGTTGTTAGGTTGGATCTCCAGAAGGGATGGTAGATTTCGGACGAGAGTTTGATCACTAGAGTGAAGATCTTTCCACCAGCTTAGCAGTCTTGGATGTTGGTGACCATGCCGAATCTAGGGACTTCGTGCCTCATATTTCTGCAAGACAAAATATGGTTAGGCCCTTACCCCCACCAGACTCGACTATTTAATACCAGCAATTAGCATGACGCATTTCAGTTCTCCAAATAAATGCACGGAACATGATGGTGTCCGTTTGGGTTTAGGGAAACCCAGTGGACTTTGGACAGGGCTATCTTGAAGGATCATTATGTGGACAACATAACTGATCTGGCTAGGTTTGACCATGATGCATGCACAATTTAAACAGAGTGAGGTTTCTATGGGGTTTTAGACTGGTACCCTTGAGCGGACAACTAAAGGGGGAAGGCTCAGAACTGTCGACGGCACCGCTGATCGACTAGTTTTACCGGAAATATGCCTTTCCGAATTTAGGGGGTAATGATATAGGAAGAGCGCAACAACTCATTATAAGCGTTGCTATAGGATTTTGTTTGGCACAAGTGGAATATGATGTTGAGCATGATTATGCAACAGTTAAAGGCATGTAGTCATGTATTTGCATGTTAAGAAAGCAGTAAATACAACAGTTTCATAATGTAAAGCAGTAGTAAAGGAAAGCAGTAAAGAAAAGAAAAAAGGAGACAAGTCAGTTTTGCAATCGAAAAGAAAATTGAATTCTTAAAAGAAATAAACGAATAATTGTGCGTGAAGAAGCATGAATTCACAATAAAGGTCTGAAATGGTAAAAGCCTAAAAGTCCCCAGCAGAGTCGTCATGCTGTCGCGCCCCCTTTTTCTCGCGAAATCGGGTTTATGACATTTTGGAGGACAACTCATTCCTTTTGGGAATTGGGTTTGATTTGAAGAGTCGCCACCTAATAATTAGGGTACATTAGGACACAAAGGAGATTTGATTTGAGTAACCAGAGATTGGGTAAGGGCTTGAAATTAGTCTAAGGGGAAGGTGTTAGGCACCCCTCAGAATCCACTAGTGTGGTTCCCGGCCAGATTATTGTTGTGAATTTAGGTGCAAATAACATATAGGCAAATAAAAACTTCAAATAAGAGGGGATTTTCACATAATGGTTTACAAATAAACAAAGTTTGGAAAGAACTTAGAAGAAAGAATTTGAAATTTTAGAACAAAGAAAAAAAGGGAAATGGGGGTCCTAGGTTTATTAATAATATGGATCACCCCACAAAATGCCCGGTAATCACTCCTCAATGAGGGGCTACACGTGACATTATCGCGTGGTCATCATATCCATATATACCCTTCCCACCCCGTTAAGGTATTAAAGCACGGAATGGTCTCGTTTACTTATTGCATGCTATTACCCGTCCCAATCCTCTCAGTCCCGGAGGCATTTAGGACTACTAATCCTAATGGGGAGGGATATTAGGCTTATTTGTAGTTTCAAAGGCAAAAACCCTAAGGCGACTGTAACGACCCGACCAGTCGTTTTGAGCTTTTGCACTTTGATCGCCAGTTCTCGGGCATGATTTGCCCCGTGTAATGCATTAAGACTGATGTAGATCGTTGGTTTTGGTTTTCAGGAAAATCGGAATGAGTTTGGAAGAACAGTCTCAGTTGAAAGCTTTGAATTTGAAAGGTTTGACCAAGAGTTTGACTTAATTGTATATGAGTTTGGATTGGAATTTTTATGATTTGGCTAGCTCCATTAGGTGATTTATGACTTAGGAGCGCGATCGGAATGCATTTTGGAAGACCGTGGAAGGATTTGGCTTGAATTGGCAAGGTTAGTATTTTGGCGAATTCCGGTTAATAGGTGAGATTTTGATCCGAGGGTCGAATGGAATTCCGAGAGTTGCTGTAGCTTCGTTATGTCATTTGTGATGTGTGTGCAAAATTTCAGGTCATTCGGATGTCGTTTGGTCGGGTTTTTGACGAAAGTGTATTTCGGAAGTTTTTGGAAACTTAGGCTTGAATTCGATGAATTTCGAGTAATTTGATGTTGTTTGAGGTGTTTTAATGATTGGAACAAGTTTGAATGAGGTTTTTGGGCGTGTTGGTATTTTTGGTTGAGGTCCCGGGGGCCTCGGGTGAGTTTTGGATGGTCAATCGGACCATTTTTGGCATTTTGGAGTTGCAGATTTTCATCTCAGCTGTTGCAAAAGAAATGGCCTTCGAGACGCGCGAAGTCCCTCGCGATCGCGTAGAGGGATTTTTCGTTGGCCCAGGTTTGCTCTTCGCGTTCGCAGTGATGGGTTCGCGTTCGCGTAGTTTTGGAGGTGGAAGCTTCGCGATCGCGGTTGTGTGTACGCATTCGCGTATAAGGATTTGGGGACCCAGTGGATTTGTTCTTCGCGTTCGCATATGCTGGTCTGCGTTCGCGTAAGTTTGGGAAAAAGAGCATCGCGTTCGCGGAGGGAGCATCGCATTTGCATTGAGTATTTTTGAAGCCTTGGCTTCGCGATCGCGTGGCCTTGGTCGCGATCGCGAAGAAGGATTTGGAGTTGCTGGGCAGAATGTTTTTAAGTCACCTTGTCCGCGATTTTAGGTCTATTTTCACCCATGGCTGCTCGTTTTGGAGATTTTTGGAGGAGATGAAAGAGGGATTCAAGAGTAATCGACTTGAGGTAAGAATCTTGGTCTTAAAACTTGATTACATTGTGAAATCCACCTAGAAATTCATGGAAACTAAGCCTAAAATTGAAGAACTAGGGCTTGAGAAATTGGACTTAGAAATTGGGATCTGAAGGACCATTTGAGGTCGGAATTGAGAACTTTTGATATGTATGAACTCGTGGGAAGATAAGGAATCTAATGATGTAAAAATTTCTGAGTTTCGAGAAGTGGGCCCGGGGCTCGGGTTTTGGTAATTTCGGGATTTTTGATATTTTTCAATTGTTTTCGCTTGGGCTTTTTTCCCTTAGCATATTGTGACGTATTCGTTCTGATTTTGGAATGATTCGACGCGCGTGGAGGCCGATTTGAGGGGCAAAGGCGTCGCGAGCTAGAGATTTCGCCTGTTCGAGGTGAGTAATGATTGTAAATGATATCCTGAGGGTTTAAAACCCCGGATTGCACATCGTAGTGCTATATTGAGGTGACTTGCACGCCGGATAGCGAGCGTGGGGTAGAGCACCTTTGGGGATTGTGACTTTGTCCGTCCCGATTGATGAATTTTACTGTGTAATTGACTGAAACTTATTTGTTATCATCATGACTTGGGCTGATTGCCATATTTGGGCTTCGTGCCAGCTATTTGAACCCCTTCGGGGATGGTCGTTGATATTTCCTCACTGTTTTGATTTTATACTTGAACTCAGTCATGCATTTTTTTCCACTGTTTTCAAAACTTAGCCAAGTTTACTTGCTTTAACACTTGAAATGATATTTCCGATAATATTTTGGGCTGAGCATCATGTTTATTGTTGCCCGAGTGGCTTATGTGATTTTGTTGACTGAGTTAGGCCGAGAGCCTGTATTGTGAGGATACTTTTGTATCGGGCTGCACGCTGCAGCAATATATATATGTGTGTGTGTATATATATATATATATACTAATACTGGTATGAGGCTAAGGGCCTAGATTTGATGCCTCGAGATGGCTTGATATTGCGCTTGGGCCGTCTGGGGCCCCTCCCGGAGTCTGCACACCCCTAGTGAGTGCCGTCGACGATAAATGGATCGGGCTGCACGCCGCAACGATATGTGGATCGGGCTGCACGCCGCAGCGGTACTAGTACTGTTCTATGTGTTTAATTTATTTCATTTGTCTGCCATTATCTGTTGTCTGTGTTACTTCACGGGGTATCTACCTGATTGCCTGGCATTTCTGTTGAGTGAGTGTTGTGCCCGAGGGGCGGATTTCTGTGCTTATCTGCACTAATTGTTTTGCATTTATTCGCATAACCGTTGAAAAAGTCATTTTCAAAAGAGGTTTGAACTGAGCTAAGATGTTTTCTAAAGATTTCACAGCTTCACTGCTTTTTCTCAAGGGGTTTTATACTGCTTCTATACAGCATGATAATTGCCTTACGTGATTTCTTACTGCTCAGTTATTATTTACCGTTATTACTCACTGAGTTGGAGTACTCACTTTACTCCCTACACCTCGTGTGCAGATACATGTATTTATCCACCCGTTAGCGGGTTTTGGCTTATTAGAGGCAGAGTTATAGGAGTTAGCGAGGTGACTGCCAGCGTGCGCAGCACCGTTTTCCTCTCTTTTGTTCATTATTCCGATTTTGTATATTTTAGACCTTGTAGTTGGATTTACACTCTAATAGATGCTCGTGACTTGTGACACCCCGATTAGGGCTGTGTTGGGTTGTATTTCCGCTAATTAATATCATAGAATCATATTTAAACTGTTTATGAACTGTTTAACTGCTTAAAAGAGGTATTCTGGAATGGTCTGGCTGGCCTTGTCTTCACGAGAGGCGCTATCACGGCCGGGGCGGAGTTTGGGTCGTGACAAGTTGTATCAGAGCCTAGGTTACTAGGTCTCACAAGTCATGAGCAGGTTTAGTAGAGTCTCGCGGATCGGTACGGAGACGTCTGTATTTATCCTCGAGAGTCTGCAGAACCTTTAGGAAAACTTCACCTTCTTGTAATCTTATCGTGAGTCCTTGATTTAGCTTGAAAAGTAACTCTTGAAATTCCTTCCACGCGTTCGTATGCGCACATAAGCGCTCAGTATCAGATGTGCCTTGATGGCTTGTGATTCCCCGATCGAGGGGCGAGATGTAATCTCTGTGAGTTTATGTTGGGCCAGTCTGGAGGACTTGAGGCTGGATCTTTGCCTATGGCTTGAGCACCGATGTGCTGACTGTGTGAGTAAGTATTTTGAACTTATATGTTCGGTATTGTCCCTATTAGTGGAAGTGACGGCTGGATAGCCACGTGATGAGTATGTTAGTACTGCGAGATGTATCTATATGACTTGGAAGTGATGAGGAAGATCTGCTGGATGATAGATGAACCATTAAGTGTTTGATTTCCATTGTGAGTGGATGTGTGGCCCCGAGTTATGGGCGCGTGAAGAACCTTTTCATGTTTTCCAATTGAGAGTGAAGTAAATTTTATGTTGCGGTACGAGTTCAGACTCAGGAAGACTAAGTAACTGTGTAATGTGTATGACGGTGGAAGGTATATAGAAATGTTATATTAAGGCGAAGCAGGTGGGTTATCTCCTGCGGAGTGTTCTGAAGTGGTGTGATCCTTATGTGTATATTAGGAGATCTCATGTGCAAGTGAAAAGTACGTGTTGAAATTTGGAATTTCGGGTCGCTTAAGAGAGTGGGCTTAACTGTTGCGAGATTTGCAAAAGATTTAAAGTACTAGATGATTTGTGTTTACACAAGCTTACAAAGGATTTGAGTTTAATCTCACTATGGTATTGTGGCATCAATAGAGTATAAGTGTTATGGGTTGTTGAAGGTATTCTGATCTATGGCTTCGAGCCAAGTGGGGGAGATTGCTATTGATTAGCTGATTGCTCGGTTATGTGCTATGTTGGTTCCGATTTGAGGCGTGTGGTGAGTCAGTTATGGCTTACAAAGATTGAGGTCGATGATGGCTCGAGTGAAGGAAATTTTTTGACAAAGGTTATATGGTGCTTCGTAGGTGTGTGAGAATCACAGGATGTCTTAAGTTGTTGTTGGTAAAGAATTCTCGGTGCATAGAGCAGGAAGATGCTTGTTTGTATTGGGATGAGGTCACATCTTGCGATGTTAGAGTGCTAATGAGGCACGGGTGGTTCTGTTCATTTGATCAGGTTAATTGCAGTGTAAATAGAGTAAATGACTCTCAAGAATGGTTCTAATGTATTCAAGATTCTACATGTAACAATCAGGTGTTTTAAAGTTGTATACGTGGTTAGAAACTGAGTTTTCATTAGAAGAGGTCAAGACTTGCGGTATTTCTATGTTAATTATGAGATTCTATGTATCAGTATCAGGAAAGTAAAGGTGACGGATTTAGATTCGCAGGAAGTTCTTTAGAGTAAAGTATTCTGGAATGTGGTGTTTCTGGGAATGTTTAAGAAAGTATTCAGCGATGTATGAGCCTTAGACGGTGTGGCTTTATGCTTGGTTCCATGTGGTAAGTCTGAGTTGAGGATTGTGGTGCTACAGCAAAAAGGAAATATCAAGTTGAAGATGAATCAGAAGGAAATTTAGATAGATGGGTTGTTTAGTAGTAGACCGAATCGGTATGGTAAGGATATGATCAATTCTTTGTATGTGTTCGAGGTAATGGGTTCTTAAAGGTATTTTGCAGCAATGCTCTTGGGTTTTATGGCTTGCTTAGCTTGGTCTAGTTAGAAGGATTCAGTCCTGGCAGTTTAATTTGTGCAAACGAAATTGGAAGTGATTTGACGAGAGTATATGTCTCAGAAAAAGGGTAATGTGATTAAACTGATGATACTACGGTAGTATTGCGACACTTTCTTGTTGGATCGACTGGTGGTATTCGGGTTTGCTTGGTGGCACAGGGAAATTCTAGCGTATCTATCGTGGAATGATTGGGTATTAAAGGTGTGCATGTGTTCGGACGGCGAAATTGGGATCGGATATGATGATTCATGTGCCGTGTGGATGTGGAGACGGAAGTTCTCATGTGCAGGCTATGATGTGGTTGTAGATCGTGTGTATCGGCACTGTCTAGCAACTACCGGGATTTGGAGGCCCGAGTGGATCTTTCCTTGCTTGGTATGTTAGATTTTGGATATGATATTGAGGTGTAGACTGGTTGTCTCAGTGTTGGGTTATTCTGGACTATTGCGCTATGGGCTATGCCGGAAATGCCACGGGATGAGTGGCGAGGTGCGTTGGGTTATGTTCTAGTAGAGTGGGTTATATTCCAAGGGCCCAGCGGATGGCTGGGAAGGACAGTTTTTTTTTCTTAATTGGGCCTTCGTGATGGATGTCAGTGCAGAAGTTTTTACCACGGATTCAGTTCCAATGTTGAAGGACCTTCGGATGTGTTTCTTGTGGCCGGGCATGTCGCCGGGCGAGGTTGTGGATTTCGGTATTCATTTGGTGCCTGGCACCGTATCGTATGGCTCCGGTAGGAGTTGTAGTAGTGGGAGTAGCAGCTTCAGGCTTCCTTGTTAATGAATTCGTTGGCAGGCCAATGTGGACGCGTGTTCTAGCTTGAGTCGGCTTGGTTGGCCCCGAATCGTATTGTTGAGGGATAGGTTGATTCGATCGTTATTGAGCTTGTTGGTGATCTGGGGAAATCTATGAATGGCCTTTCTGTGTTGTGAGACATTAGGATTTGTTGGTTATGGGCACATATGGTGCGGTTCTATTGGGGTTCATAGGGGAAGTCGAGCGGGAAGAGTAATTGGGTGTTGCTCAGTGAATGGAGTATCGCTTATGACCTATCGGGTTGCGTGGTATATGTTACTTGTTTCACCGAGGGTGTAATGATTCGCTTTGGTTCCAGACATCAAATTGTGCGTGGTTGTCAATTTCGAGCATAGTGACTGAGGTGCCTCATGGGGAGCAGTGTTTGGATAGGATCGTGCATTGCAGCGAGGCTATGTGGAGATATGACCTTGCGGGTTAGATTCGTGTGTTCTATTCTATGATGTGATACGGGTTCTCAACCTTGTGTTGTGGTGGTACTGGTGAGCTTGAGGTACATCTCTTTCATTTGAATCATTTTTCATGACTTGAGTATGTTCGGACCGTTGCTTAGTGGTGCGCGTATTATGCTAGTTGTGGCTTAGGCCTCTCTTGATGAGTCGTGTCACCAGAGTGGTGTGTCGAATTAGAGGAGATCGTTGGGATCATTAAGGAATACGATCAGATTCGATTTCAGCATGTTGGAAGGTTAATATCAAGGTTCGGCTCGAAAATTTGGTACGGTAATTGCCAGAGGAGAAATGGCTTCATGAATGGTTGATCTGAGAAATTGTTATAGTTTATTATGTGTTTCATTGATCGTTGGCAGTATATGAAAGTGTTGGAATGAGACTTTAGCTGATAAGAGGTTTTCTATCGGTAATTGGTTTTTGTGGACAGCCGCGGTGAATGGAAGTTATCTCTACATGTGTTTGAGTTATGTGGTATATCATATAATTGCACCTGAGGTTGCAGGCATGGGCTGCTAGAGCTAGTTCGGGTCCATTTAGAGTATAGGTGTGAGGTTTTGATTGTATAGATGGTTTCAGAAGTGAAAATGTGGTTCTATGATTCACGGGCTAGCTTGGATTGCGTAATTTCAGTTTCTATGTGTTATCGGACCTATATGAGACAGGGTGATGTGGGATCACCCTCGGGTATATGCTTGGTAAGGTTATTCAGCCATTGGTTGGCTTCTAGAACAACTCTGGGAACGTTCGAGGACGAACGTGTGTTTAAGTGGGGAGGATGTAACGACCCGACCGATCGTTTTGAGCTTTTGCACTTTGATCGCCAGTTATCGGGCATGACTTGCCCCGTGTAATGCATTATGACTGATGTAGATCGTTGGTTTTGGTTTTCAGGAAAATCGGAATGAGTTTGGAAGAACAGCCTCAGTTGAAAGCTTTGAATTTGAAAGGTTTGACCAAGAGTTTGACTTAATTGTATATGAGTTTGGATTGGAATTTTTATGATTTGGCTAGCTCCGTTAGGTGATTTATGACTTAGGAGCGCGATCGGAATACATTTTGGAAGTCCGTGGAAGGATTTGGCTTGAATTGGCAAGGTTAGTATTTTGGCGAATTCCGGTTGATAGGTGAGATTTTGATCCGAGGGTCGGAATGGAATTCCGAGAGTTGCTGTAGCTTTGTTATGTCATTTATGATGTGTGTGCATCAGGTCATTCGGACGTCGTTTGGTCGGGTTTATGATCGAAAGTGTATTTCGGAAGTTTTTGGAAACTTAGGCTCGAATTTGATGAATTTTGAGTAATTTGATGTTGTTTGAGGTGTTTTAACGATTGGAACAAGTTTGAATGAGGTTTTAGGGTGTGTTGGTGTTTTTGGTTGATGTCCCGGGGGCCTCGGGTGAGTTTCGGAAGGTCAATCGGACCATTTTTGGCATTTTGGAGTTGCGGATTTTCATCTCAGCTGTTGCGGAAGAAATGGCCTCCGCGATCGCGTGAAGTCCCTCACGATCGCATAGAGGGATTTTTCGTTGGCCCAGGTTTGCTCTTCGCGTTCGCAGTGATGGGTTCGCGTTCGCATAGTTTTGGAGGTAGAAGCTTCGCGATCGCGGCTGTGTGTACGCGTTCGCGTATAAGGATTTGGGGACCCAGTGGATTTGTTCTCCGCGTTCGCATATGCTTGTCCGCGTTCGCGTAAGTTTGGGAAAAAGAGCATCGCATTCGTGAAGGGAGCATCGCGTTCGCATTGAGTATTTTTGAAGCCTTGGATTTTTGTGCTTCGCGATTGCGTGGCCTTGGTCGCGATCGCGAAGAAGGATTTGGAGTTGCTGGGCAGAATGTTTTTAAGTCACCTTGTCCGCGATTTTGGGTCTATTTTCACCCATGGCTGCTCGTTTTGGAGATTTTTGGAGGAGATGAAAGAGGGATTCAAGAGTAATCGACTTGAGGCAAGTATCTTGGTCTTAAAACTCGATTACATTGTGAAATCCACCTAGAAATTCATGGAAACTAAGCCTAAAATTGAAGAACTAGGGCTTGAGAAATTGGACTTTGAAATTGGGATTTGAAGGACCATTTGAGGTCGGAATTGAGAACTTTTGATATGTATGAACTCGTGGGAAGATAAGGAATCTAATGATGTGAAAATTTTTGAGTTTCGAGAAGTGGGCCCGGGGCTCGGGTTTTGTGTAATTTCGGGACTTTTGATATTTTTCGATTGTTTTCGCTTGGGCTTTGTTCCCTTAGCATATTGTGACGTATTCGTTCTGATTTTGAATAGATTCGACGGGCGTGGAGGCCGATTTGAGGGGCAAAGGCGTCGCGAGCTAGAGATTTTGCCGGTTCGAGGTGAGTAATGATTGTAAATGATATCCTGAGGGTTTGAAACCCCGGATTGCACATCGTAGTGCTATATTGAGGTGACTTGCATGCCGGATAGCGAGCGTGGGGTAGAGCACCTTTGGGGATTGTGACTTGGTCCGTCCCGATTGATGAATTTTACTGTGTAATTGACTGAAACTTATTTGTTATCATCATGACATGGGCTGATTGCCATATTCGGGCTTCGTGCCAGCTATTTGAACCCCTTCGGGGATGGTCGTTGATATTTCCTCACTGTTCTGATTTTATACTTGAACTCAGTCATGCATTTTTTTCCACTGTTTTCAAAACTCAGCCAAGTTTACTTGCTTTAACACTTGAAATGATATTTCCAATAATATTTTGGGCTGAGCATCATGTTTATTGTTACCCGAGTGGCTTATGCGATTTTGTTGACTGAGTTAGCTGAGAGCCTGTATTGTGAGGATACTTTTGGATCGGGCTGCACGCCGCAGCAGTGTTATACTGATACTGGTATGAGGCCAAGGGCCTAGATTTGATGCCACGAGATGGCTTGATATTGCGCTTGGGCCGTAAGGGGCCCCTCCCGGAGTCTGCACACCCCCAGTGAGCGCCGTCGACGATAAATGGATCGGGCTGCACGCCGCAGCGATATGTGGATCGGGCTGCACGCCGCAGCGGTACTAGTACTGTTCTATGTGTTTACTTTATTTCATTTGTCTGCCATTATCTGTTGTCTGTGATACTTCACGGGGTATCTACCTGATTGCCTGGCATTATCTGTTGAGTGAGTGTTGTGCCCGAGGGGCGGATTTCTGTGCTTATCTGCACTAATTATTTGCATTTATTCGCATAACACTTGAAAAAGTCATTTTCAAAAGAGGTTTGAACTGAGCTAAGATGTTTTCTAAAGATTTCACAGTTTCACTGTTTTCTCAAAAGGGTTTTATATTGCTTCTATACAGCATGATGATTTGCCTTACGTGATTTCTGACTGCTCAGTTATTATTTACCTTTATTACTCACTGAGTTGGAGTACTCACTTTACTCCCTGCACCTCGTGTGCAGATGCAGGTATTTATCCACCTGTTAGCGGGTTTTGGCGGATCAGAGGCAGAGTTATAGGAGTTAGCGAGGTGACTGCCAGCGTCCGCATCACCGTTTTCCTCTCTTTTGTTCATTATTCCGATTTGGTATATTTTGACCTTGTAGTTGGATTTACACTCTAATAGATGCTCGTGACTTGTGACACCCCGATTAGGGCTGTGTTGGGTTGTACTTCTGCTAATTAATATCATTAAATCATATTTAAACTGTTTAACTGCTTAAAAGAGGTGTTCTGGAATGGTCTGGCTGGCCTTGTCTTCACGAGAGGCGCCATCACGACCGGGGCGAAGTTTGGGTCGTGACAGCGACATACAAAACATGTATTGCAAGTTTGGGAAAGCACATAACAAGCAAAGGCTCAGATATACCCCCTTTAAACAAAGAAGCACGTAATTAGCATGCCTTACACATACTGTTTAGGGTCTGATTAAATGCTAAACATGAAAGAACTTAAAGGTTGAGGCAGACTGATTTGTTACATAATTCAGATAAGAAGCCCAAATCAGGTCTGCCAGCTGGTTGTAGTTAATAGAACAGATTCAGTTTATAACTTTACCCTAAGGCTTGCCTAAGTGTTGGACAAGGATCCTATAGGCATGGTATCTATTTAATTCAGAAAGCAATGAAATAACAAGGTCTAAAATAAACTGAATACGTACTGGTTAAAAAAGGTAGTCAGGTTATTTAAAAGAAAGGCAATTTTTAATAAAGGTTATAAGTTCTGCAACTGGTAGTACCCGTTATTACTAATTTTTGCTCTATACGCGAATGAAGCGATTCAAATCCGATTAGGAGTTCCTATAGGCATAGTTTCTAGGCGTTGTTGATTTTAAGCCTTTGCAGACATGGTATAAAAGGCAGAAGACTCGTTTTTAAACCTATGAACATGATATCTAGATGCAGAATTAGTTGAAGACCTATGAACATGATATCTAGATGCTGAATTTGTTTAAGACCTATGAACATGATATCTAGGTGCAATTGAATGTTCAAGACCTATGAACATGATATCTAGATGCAGAATTAGTTGAAGACCTATGAGCACGATATCTAGATGCTGAATTTGTTTAAGACCTATGAACATGATATCTAGATGCTGAATTTGTTTAAGACCTATGAACATGATATCTAGGTGCAATTGAATGTTTAAGACCTATGAACATGACATCTAGGTGCAATTGAATGTGCAGATCTGGACAATCCTATAGGCATGATTTCTATATGAATATAGTAGTCTTATGATCATGATTTCTATATGAAAATGGATATACAGAATTCAGAAGGACCTATAGGCATGATTTCTATATGCATATGCAGAATTCAAAATACCTATAGACATGGTATCTACCCTTTTTTGCATACATAGTTACCCGCCCTTTTTCACTAACCATCCCCAAGAGTTTATTACAAATTATTACATCCCGGAATAAGGTAAAAATACATCAGAAAACAAATAAATAAAAGTACAACCAAGGAGAGCCTGATTCAGACTTCATGTCTGAAATATGAGGTAAACCAACTCCAAGAGATCATGATCCAAAGCCTTTCTCCCATTTGAGTGTGTCAAAGTTCCCTAAGAGCCTCAATGGGACTCCGGGCAATGCTCACACCCAGATGTATTATTAGAACAGGGACAAGTGCAGTGTGGAAGGGCCAGCCCTCAAGTGTCCAGGTTCAGAGGGAACTCAAAGGGTCCCAAGGCAAGGCTCACAAGAGGGGGCAAAACTTAAAGACTAAGAAAGTGTGCAAGTGCAGAACAGAATGTTGAAAGGGGAAAAGGAGAGGGAAACAGCTACAATTAAGCACACATAAGGGGTTCAGGGGAATAGGGAGGTTGTAAAGAGCCTATTGCTTAGGCAAGGACAGACTTTAGGCATGCCCAACAATGGAGAGTGCTAGCACACCTATAAGCCTGCCAGAACACATACTATTAGAGGCTAGGATCCCAGGGGATCAAGTTTGATTCATGGACAATAACTTGCAGTATTGCCATGCCTCAAACCATAGCTTAAACATATTAGGGGGGCAGAGGTTTTGGATTCATAATAGAACAGCAGAAAGAGATCAGTATGCTAGAGTAAGTGTTGAACTATACAGAAGCAGTAAGCAGACAGGGATACAAAAGCAGTAAATAAACACATTGTTGTGGTGCTAAAAAAACCTTACATCAGGACATACCAGTTTCAAAGAAGCAAATAGAGAGAAAGCAAGCAACAGGTCTTGTAAACAGGGCACAGTACAAGTAACAAGAGAGAATACTTTTGAGTGTAAGTGTAAGTTCAGAAAGACTAAGAGTGATGGATGTCTTTGTGTTAATGAAAGAGTCATATATTTATAGTGTGAAAAACAGGCAGAAATAAGGTAAGAAAAATAATTATGGAACTGGGTATCAATTAAAACAATTAGTACAAGACTTCCTTTAAATAGGGAATTCAGACTTAAACAGTAATGAGCAAAAATTATTCAAGGAAAGAGATCAAATAAGCACCTTGTGCAAAGTAGGCAATTGGGGGTAAATACATAGGAGTTTATTTAGGGGAAGAGTTTTGAAATACAACAAAATAAGGTAAGAATCAATTAGTACACAGTAAATCAAGGAGTCCGAGATTTGTAATATTGGTCCATGAATAAACCAAGTCAGAAAGGCTACGAAAAGTTTTCGACTCAAACCAAGTAACAGGAAAATCAGCATACAAGGAAAGAAATCAATTAGACCTACACAAAGGGAGTCTGAAATTAATCAAAATTTGAAAGCCATTTTAGAGGGAAGTTCAGCACACAAGTATGCTAGGCTGAATTTAGGACAAAGAAAGACGTCATGCAAGTGCAAAATCAGTAGGTAGTAGACTATAGGATCATGGTAGTCTCATAGGTCATCAATGTAGAAGAGAGAGAGTATCAAATAGCATACAAAGGGTCCAGTAGAAAGATTTTAGAAGAGTTTAGTAGGGAATCAGAACCATACAGAGAAACAAATGTCGAAACAAAGATTTTGAGGCCTAATTAAGTAGTAGATTTCAGAAACTCGAAATAGGTCCAAAGAGGTTTGGGTTTTGAAATCAAACAAGTTCAGAGATGAAGAACAAGCAAACCACATAGCCAATGGTCTCAAAACTCGAATGAATCCCCAAATTTAGGATCCCTACCATCAATCGAGTGCAGAGATGCAAAGACAAGTAATCAAGGAAGAAGATACTAACGAAACAAGTTCAGAGGTCTCAGAAAAGAACTGAGACCTTCAACATGCTCTTTCAGTAGCAGAAACTCATGAGAAACATAGTAAAAGAACAATATACGAAACACAGTAGAAGAACTAGTAAGAACACAGTAGAGGAAACATACAAAGAAACCTAGTAGAGGAAACTAATAAGAACACAGTAGGAGAAACATATAAAAATATAGTAAAAGAAACTAATAAGAACATGATAGAAGAAACATATAAAAAAACACGGTAGAAGAAACTAATAAGAAACATAGTAGAAGAAACACATAAGAGAAAAAGAAAAAATCAGAGAACATCTAAGTAACTCAAAAAACCCTAAATCGGAACAAAGGTTTCGAAAGCATAGTTTTTTGAGAAAAATCTCGAGAAACTGTTTAAAAGCTCAGGGAAAACACGGATCTAGAACGGATCTAAAGAAATCAGAGGAACCTCAAGAGCTAGGGTTTCAGAGGAACCCAAATGGTGAGAAAGGCTTGGAAAGTCGTTGATCTAAGCAGGGGAAGTCGAAATCAGGCTCGAACAGTCATGGCATGCCGGAGCAAGGCCGGAGACGGTCATAGAACTCGAATCAAACGAAGCCTGTACCAAGCTTCTTTGTGGTCAAGCCTTGAATCTTCAAAAACCAGGCGTGTAGGAGTCATAGGAGGTCGGTATAAGACTTCAATGGCCTCAGAAGCCATAGATTCCGGTGGTTTTAGGGTGGAAATAGAGGGAGGCGGCTAGGGTTTCTGAGAGAGAATTTGGGAGAGGAGGAATCCAGGGGCGGCTAACGGTGAGAAATGAGTAGGGTTTGGGGGGTATTGTGAAATTAAAAAGGAAAGGAAGAGTGTGAGCCGTTGATCTGTTAGATCAACGGCTGGGATTAAAAGGGGGACTGGGTGGGTTATTTTAAAGGGTCGTGGGTCGGGTAATTTTAGGAATTGGGCTGGATAATTGAAATTGAAATTGGGTTCAATTGGGGATTGATTTAAGGCTACAATTGAAATAAATGGGGCTAGTATTTAAATAGCCACTTTTCCCTTATTTATTTTATAAAAAAATAGTGAAATGATTCTTGGAAATGAATTAAAGGTACTAAAATGATTAGTAATATATAATTAAGAAAATAAAATTACTAGAGTCAATTTTACAATTACAAACACGATTAAATCTTAAAACAGGCTAATATTGCAATTATATGCAATTTAGCTTTAAAAATACTAAATAAATTTGAAAAATATGCAAAAATTATGCTAGCTTTATTTTAGTATAAATATGAGAATCCAATAAGTGAATTGCCAAAATGACAATTTGGGGAATACTTACTGGGTTTTTCTTGATTAAATAGGGCAATAAAATTGATTTAAAAGTCTTTGAAAAATTAAGGAAAAATAGGAAAACCCTTGGACATACTTATATATGCATGCATATGCTATTTGGACGGTATTTCGCATATAAAAAATATACAGGGAAAAATTGGGTATCAACACCAACCACCCTGCCATTATGTGGTGTTTCTCCACACCCTTTCTCCTCCCAGACTCCACAGAAACAGTAGCAAAAGAGACAATCCAACAGCAACACGAAACAACCCACAAAACAGTCCCACAACTTCAGCAACTCAAAACTGTTTTTTCAGTTTGCTAAAACATGTTTCGACTTGTCTTTTCTTTCAAATTGAGCAACACAACCAAAAATATATAATTAAGCCTCTTATACTATAAACCAGCCATGAATTCAATTTAAAAATAAGTTCACAACTAGCCAACAGTGACGCAACAACAAACATCATACCACTCTTTCGAAACTCGCTAGGTCTAGTCTTTATAATCGAGTTACAACTCGTACAAGCATAGATAATAGAAGGAGAAGAATAAATGTACCTTGGACTTAGTAGAACTCACAGAACCTATTCCTTATTCATCCAAAATCAGTCTCCCAACGCAGCTACAAGAAGGAGAAAGAGAAACTAGCAAGCTGTCCGGGGTTTTCGCCACTAGAATCACATTGTATCACCCGAAATTACCTTGGGTTTGTGTGGGAGTTTTGGGGAGGGGTTGAATCTGATTTTGTTGGTCTGATAAATGAGTGAAAGAAATGAGTTAATAAGTCCTTAAAAGTCCCCTCCTGTTCGACTTTAGGAGCTTTTAATTGGGGCCTCTCTTTTTGGCAAGTAGGTGATGCACCTACTTGTCACCTACCAGTCTGTGCAGTCTCGCGAAAATGCAAATATCTCTCTACTCCAATGTTGTATCAATTAACGATTTAGTACATTAGAATCTAGACTCTTAGATCTTCAATTTGGTAGGTAGATCATCCCGTAATTTCAAGTACATTGGGAGAAATGCTCAACTATATTTGACCTAAATTTTAGCATATTTATGAATGTAATTTGTGATGATCTTTGCCAACTTTTGTTCCACAACTCGATTGAATTCAAAACATAACACACGGCTATCATAAGACTAAAATAACTCATAACATAACCTCCTTATCATTTTGAGCACCTTAGTCTAACCCCAAAAGTAAATGTTATAACATTCCCAGCTTGTCGACTTTTGACGAAACTTATTTTCTTCAATTCGTTTAGCTTCTAAGCCTTTCAACCCTCTTGGTACTTGCAGTTTATGATATTAAATATTTGTAACCTTCAAGTTAACATGGTTAACTTACTTTATGATGATCTCATTTTTGAGCTTACATCAATTGACTTACGACGTACTTTCACGTACAAAAATATGGGGTGTAATATCATTCTCCCCTTTGGAACATTCATCCTAGAATGTTGACTGATGTTCTTATCAATCTCATAACTTATAGATTTTACGAATACCTTAATACTGTCCTTGCCCTCTGGATAACTGTTCTATGAATAAATCCAAAGGCTAGGGCATTCCCCTCTTTAGGCCTCTTTCTCACACCACGACATGTGGTCGGAATTCTTCCAATCTTGTAATTGTTGCTACCTCTGTCATGCAGCCTGTACGACTCTGTCCTTCTACGCGCGCCTATGCGACTCTTCTGTCCTATTTCCTCCAGCTTTTAGCCAATCTCTAGGACTCACTTTGTGAACATATACAGAACTATGACGAGTTGCCCCTATGGGCATCTATAGGTATACTAAAGTTCTTCGCTCGGTACTTTGTCGAACGTACGACTATTGCTATATCTTGTTTCATAGCCTCGGTTATCAATGCTTATTGCTTTACTACATCTTGGTAGGCCATACTATATCATAACACTTACTTCAATTTTTATTATTACCTAGGTCTGCTACCAACTCCATGTCACTCTCTCGCTGCTTATCCTATATGTATAAATCCAATTCATTTCATGTTTCCTTAAAACTGTTCATCTAAAGAATGACATCCTAATCTCCTCTCATACTGTGGAACTTTTATCCATTTATTGTTGATTCGCCTTCATGTTGATCTGTAATCAATAATTGATAACTTGAAACATCTTACATAATACATTGCCGTTAGGGACGTCTCATCGGGGAAAATCTAAAGTTATTTGCCTGATTCACCTAGGGACAATACTATACTTAAATAACCGTATTTCATAGAATCCCAACGTGATTCATTTTAAGGGGGTATTTTAATCCTATGCAATTCATGGAATCCCTTCTCTTGAATCATTACTTAATCGAAGGCGTAAATGTCATCCTCTTATAAATTATCATAATTACACCCTTATTCTACTATCAAGGAAGCATTCCATCTCCTTCGAGTTCATTCAGGCTATACAAAGCTTTCTATAACTTACGGAAACCATCAGTTCTCTTGTTTTGATGGGTTTAATCCCGAGGACTTACCTATTCTCGTCACCTTTTCACTCACCTTTTTGTATCCTTACTCATGTCTACCTAAAACCTTGTCGCTCTACTGTAATTTAGCTTGCGACCTTCACATATCTATTTATACTACTCGCAAACTTTCTTTAACTTTCTAGCACCATAGATTTCCTTATATTATTCTGGAACCTTAAGCGAGACATCACGTCATCTTTAACTCTTCTTTACTCTCTTAATTAGAACTCTTGGTACATGAAAACCATTTGATGGAAGATATGCTACTGAAAACACCAGTATCATTTCTAGATACTGAATCACAGTGCTTCTAGCACTCTACATGAAGTATGGACTATTCACAACCTTTTGCACTTGAGTATCTCGTACCTTCTTCACTATTACCTTACTTACCATTAAATATTGCATCGTATCTTTATCTCTTTCATAACCTCCCTTCCACCTAGGTAGGATTAATATCTACAACTTGAAGCTCTACTATAATACTTGCACCTCTGGTGCATACACATTGTCACACCTCCTTTTTCACTACTACACCCCCGGGAGGGTATAATAACGGGAGTTATTTCCAACTTGAAGTGACAATCGAAATGAGATTATTTAATTAAAAATCAGAGTCGCCACTTGGGAGATTAATGGTGTCCCAAGTCACCGGCTAAATCCCGATCCGAGGAAATTATGACTCTGTTAACAGTCCGCGAACCAGAACTCCGAGTAAGGAATTCTGCTAACCCAGGAGAAGGTGTTAGGCATTCCCGGATTCCGTGGTTCTAGCACGGTCGCTCAACTGTTGTATTTGCTTTTATTTGATTTTTAAACATATTCTAACCTATGTGCTTTTATTTTAACCGCTTTTATTTTATGTCTTTTTAATAAGAATTGCAACGTCGTGAAAATGTGTCTCGAACCACGTCGCACCAGTGCGCCCGTGGCTTTTGACGCATTCCAACTTCGTTGAGATTTAGATTTGGGTCACATAAATGTGCACCCGCATTAAGGAAGGTAATATTATTGAAATACGCACCTAAAGCAACTACGCTTTCATTATCTTTGGGGGAAAACCATGAAATTCGCTAAACGGTTCCCGAATTCTAAGTATTTTATAACATCTATTGAGGGCCCCGTGATTTTGCATTTTTATTGGCGAGGCTCATCTCACTTTATTATTTAAAAGGCAAACCTAAAGAAACTATGATTCTTCTATTAAGTCTTGTCTCTAAACGACCCTAATTAATTAGTATTGATGTACTTTCAGTGTCTTGGGCCTCAAAGCTGGCCCTAAACAAATTCAGCCGTACTCATAAGAACAAAGTTGCCCAAACATGGGCCCTGTACAAGCAAANTTTAACAAGAATTGCAACGTCGTGAAAATGCGTCTCGAACCACGTCGCACCAGTGCACCCGTGATTGTTAACACATTTCGACTTCGTTGAGATTTGGATTGGAGTCACATAAATGTGCACCCGAGTTTAGGGAGGTAACTTTATTAAAATACGTGCTTAAAGGGGCTAACGCGTTATTGCCTTTGGGGAGGGCCGTGAAATTCGCTAAGCGGCCTATCCCGAAATCTAAGTTTTTATAAATCATTATCGAAGCCTCCGCAATTTGGCGAGGCCCGTGTAATTTTATTCATTGAAGGGCAATCCTAAAGCAACTATATTTTTTATTTGTCTCTAACAGCACAAGAAAAGTCCTAAAGTTTGTTATTGATCTGAAATAAATCGAATGGTAATCTTTGTGTCAAGGCCACTCATTGGGCTCTGAGATGAGCCCAACGAAGGAGTACTATACCCATGCTCTGCTAACAAGCTGCCAGTCAGGCCCTGGCCCAAGTCCAAACGTGAGGGGACTTAGCATGGACTTGGGCCCTCGTATCAGACCTCTTGAGGCCCAAATGTCCTGGGAATAGGCCATTATACAACTCTAAGAACTCTCACAAACGGGTTACTTAATTCAAATCAGTCCAGTTGATGATGCATGATTTAATTTAAGTAAAACTACTGATATTAACCACTGACATGCAATTATGTTTTTTCTATGTTGAAATAATGATCTTAAGGAAACGAAACAGATGACATCTAAACTGGTATGCTGATATTAACTACTGTAATACAAAAACTGTTTGAAAAGCACACTTTAGCTTTGAGATGGAGATTGAAACGGGCTGATCTCTCGATCAATTATGTATTCAAACCTATTCTGATTTTCTATGTTTAACAGAGTGCTAAATTGAAACCAGTACCAAACTATACTAATTCCACAACTGATCGCTACAAATTAACAGTTCAAAACAGTCCCGTTAGGTACAAATTACACAGTCTGAGTTTCATTTAAACATAGATTTAAGCAGACTTCATTATGCAGTACATATCATTAATATCTACTTAATTACAAATGCATCGTCCAGCAGACAATCAGCTGAATATTTTCATTTCATGCTCATGCTCGAAGCTACATCAATTTGAGTTCAATTGTGTACCTGGATATAAAAATACAATGAGAATGAGGAGGACAGCAACAAAAGCGTAACAGTAGCAGTAACTGGAGCCAAAGCAGCAGCAAATTCAATTTCCACCCAGAATCACACTTAAACACAGCCCGGAAAGTCGTAAAAACCAACGGCAATAGCAAATACCCTCACTAGACTCAACTAGACTCGAATTCACCCACAACTGGACCGACAGATCCCAGAAGAAACTCCAGCAAATTGGAATTAAGCTAGAAAATCCAGATCACCTACTGAAAATCGAACAGATCCAAAATGTTCCAGGGAATAGTATTTTTTTTGAGTTTTCTGCTATATTGTGGTTTCTACTGGACTTGTTTGTTTCTTTTTTTTTTTTTTTGATTTTTCTGTATAAATTAAGAGCTGGAAGAAAATTTGAAATTCTACTTTCAAATCTGGGAACTGAAGAGTACTTTTGGGGGTGGGAATTCTAGGCCTCCAAACTTGTGAATCAAGGCAAATGAATGCCTATTTATAGGCGAACTTTTCAGATTTTCCCTTTACCCCATTAGTCCCTATTTTAATTCTATTTTTATCCTTTATTTTCTGACTTGTCACACAAGTAACTACCCTAAGTTTACTGAAATCTGCACTATAGTCCATCCTAGAAGGTTCTATACCCATTACAATTCCTATTCTATCCTTACCATGGTTCTAAAATTACCAAATCTGATTAAACTACCCTTTTCCATGCCTAAACTACCCTTAACATCCCCTGAAATTACTGACCAAGCTAGAATTAACTGACCCAGCCCCTTAACCTTAGTAGTAACCATGGTTAATTACCCAAAAGAAAAGAGGAATTCAGCTAAAACCAAACAAACCCTACAGTTGAACTAACTACTCAACCAATTGATCAGAACATGGAACTTCTAACTAAATTATTAATCCAAACTAAGCCAATTCACTAAAAAAGTCAACAATTCAAACTAAATTGAACTGGGGTCGAATCATCAATGGCGAACATGAATTACTCACTCGACAACGATATTCAAACCAGCAGAAAATCAAAGCAAAATTGAACCAAAAACTAAAGACTAAAACCAGAATCAATTATCATTAAGAAGAATTAATTAAATGAAAGAAAAACCTACCGACTTACTCCAAAATTAAACCTACACCCTAGCACACTGACTAACAACAAAGAACTATGATGACAAAACTTAAAAGAACAAATTCGTGTTGTATATTATTAGAACTCAGACGAAATGAACAAAATAGAAACAGATAAGGATTACTGACTCCAAAAAAAAAAAACTCGAATCGATTATTCATGAAGCAAAACAATAATGAGAGCGAAATTAAATCAGATAACTAAACAAAAACCTAAAAGAATTTAAGAAACTCACTGGTTTTAATTTCTAAAGTCCTGCCACTTCTCAAATTCAAAATTCGAACATCTCCGATGAGATTTGAATGCGACTGACGATGGATTCAACATGAGGGAAGTGAGGGGATCACATGGCATCAATTTGGTGAGGTTTGGGGAATTTAGGGTTTTGGGCGGAACTTTGATCGGAGATTCGAGGAGTTCGGCGGGGATTCGAGGGACGGGGTTTGGGGGTTTGGAAAGAGGAGAACAAGGCGGTTCAGGGGTGTTAGTTTGGACGAATTTGGAAGCGACGCCGCCGTAGGCGGCGGAGGCGGCGTCCACAGATTTGAAGATTCGAAGAGATCGACTATGATTCGAAGAAAAAGGCTTGGGGATTTAGAAAGAGGAGGGTGAGAGGATGGTGCGGTGTAAATTTTGGACCGTTTGGAGACCGGCCGTCGCCGTGAGGCGATTTCCGGCGGCGGTCCAAGGCTGTGAACGGTGGCGTTATGCCGGCGATATCAGGGGTGGTCTGAGATGAGGAATGAGGGGTAGGGGGGGTAGATTCCGACATCTTTATACACTTAAACATCGTTAGTTCCGGACCGTTGGATTGATGAGATCCAACGGTCCTAATTCAAAGACCATGAAACGACGTCGTTTCAATTAGAAGGGGGCTGGACCGGGTATTGGGATGGGTCTGGGTTGCTATTGGGGTGATTGGGATTCTTTTGGGCTGGGTAAAGTGTAACCAAACGGCCCAACTGAGTAGTATTAAAGCACCCTCTTTTAAATTGTTTTTTTTTTCTTTTATTTCTTTTATCTAATTTTCCTTTTTTTTTTGTATTTCTTTTATTATTGTTTTTTCACCTTGTGTTTTTGTATTATTTTGATTTTATAAAGATGCAAAAAAAATAAAAATAAAAATTAAGCTAAACTAATTAATGCCTAAAATTACTTTAAAAACTATTTTGTGACCATTTTTCAATTAAAACAATAACATGCAAAAGTGAACTATTTTTGTGATTTTCATGTTTCGTTCTAAAACAAATTAATACCTAAAAATGTGAAATTAAACTCCTAAATGCAAATGCATATATTTTTTTTTTGTATTTTTAATATGAATTATCATGCACAACTAAAATGCAAACAATTACTACAACGTCACAAAAATCCACAAAAATTGCAAAATAGTGAAAGAAATTATTTTGTTTGAATTTCTGGGAGTAATTCATATAGGGCAAAAATCACGTGCTCACAGCTGCCCTTCTTTGCTCGGAAACACGAAGAGTTTTCGTGCAAAGATAAGTGAGCAACTACGAGCCATTTTTGCCCGTTTGAATACTCCGTGCGAAGCATTTTTGAAAGAGTTGACCGCACCCTGCTTCGGAGGTTGCCTACATATCCTTGGCTAAAAAGGAATCAGGTCAGTGTAGTTCAAGAAGGTCTGATAGCTGGGACTACCAGGGACTGTGATTTCACTGCTGTTGCTATTGCTACTGCTCGCTGACCTCCTTATTACACCATGTTGAAAAAAGAAGCTAGCCTAAGCTATGATCTATGAATTACAAAAGGGTCCTATCTATGTCTTCTAACTTGCTCTTGTGTTGCCTTGAGCTTGTATTCTTCCACTGAAATTCTTGCGTTGTTGCCTTGCATTGTGATTGGAGATGTTTCGCCATTTCTCCGAATGATGCTGGACTGCCGAAGTTTGAAATATGTGCCTCTATTCTCCAGGCAGGCTCCTGATTGCTGACGCTTGAAAAGTATTCCCTTGTTCCCCAGGTGGGCTCCTGATTGCTGAACTTGAAAAGTATTCCCTTGTTCTCCAAGTGGGCTCCTGACTGCAACAAAATAAACAACAAAGAAAATTTTCTGCCCCAGTTTGGTGACTGGGTATAGCATGTTATCAAATATTAAAAATTAAAAGCTAAAATTCGAATTGTACTTCCCTTGTTCTCCAGGTGGGCGCCTGATTGCTGAAGCTTGAAAAGTATTCCCTTGTTCTCCAGGTGGGCTCCTGACTGCAACAAAATAAACAAACAAAGAAAATTTCTGCCCCAGTTTGGTAACTGGAAACAGCATGTTATCAAATATTAAAAATTAAAAGCTAAAATTGAATTGCACTTCCCTTGTTCTCCAGGTGGGCGCCTGACTGCTGAAGCTTGAAAAGTATTCCCTTGTTCTCCAGGTGGGCGCCTGANCCATTTCTTCTTCGCTGATCGGGGGACTGACTCGAGCAACCTGCTCCCTCCATCTGAGCCCAAACTCATTAAAGCTTTCCTCCGGCCTCTTTTCCATCTTAGATAGCAAGGTGCGTCTGGGGTAACACTTGATTTGCATTGAAAGTATCGGACAAAGTCTTGAGCCATGTCACCCAATGTAAGCCACCCATCGATATTTTGACGACCATGCCAATCCAAAGCTGCCCCAGTTAGGCTTTTACTGAAATATGCCATCATCACGTCATCTTTCTCTCCAACAAACCTCATTTCGTTGCAATAGATCCTCAGGTGGGCTACCGGATCTCCACGCCCATCGTACAAGTTAAAGTTTGGTACTTTGAATCCTGCGGGCAGGCAGGTGTCATGTGGCACAATCGGTCCTTTGCAAGTCATGCTACCTTGGCCTTCCACTCTTCGCTTGTCCCTTAAGGACAGCTCTGTGCTTGTCAATTTCCTGGGTACCTCTTCTCGCCCTGTTCTTCCCATAACCCTTTCATTTCTACCATGAATCTGCTCGTCCTGGGAGCTCTTCCTGTATGGATCAAGGACCTTGTGGGCAACCTCTGAAGGGTGAAATCGGGCATTACGTGCGTTGAGTGGATGTTCATTGTCTGGGGTAACGGATATGACATGAGGGCAATATTGGGGAGAAGTGATTGGAGGATGAGCGATGGAGCTACTAGGGTAATTGGGGCGAGCGTGATAAGCGGGTGTATATGGAGAATATGGAGGATCATCCGGCCTTGTGTTAGGAGTTTGGGTAACGTCCGGGAAAATTGGTGGTGGCGGGGGTGGCGCCTTTCCAGTTATCCAGGCTTGATACATGTTTGTCATGTGTTGTCTCAGCATCCGCGCCTCTTCAACCAACCCATTATCCCGTTCCACCAACTGTTGTCGAACATCGGTATCAAGCAACTCAGTTCTGCTGTTCTCTGCCATTGCCTCTTGCCTCTGTGTTGCAGGGAAAAGTTACCTTTAAAACCACAAACCAACCACCTGTCTGGACAGGACATGACAAAATGAAACCATCATGTTAGCGTTAGGGCATTTAACATATTGGTAACAGCTTTTGATCGGGCGCATGCGTCATCCCGGCTTTTCCTTATTTCCAATTGCGAACTTTTCTTCCTTTGTTTTTCTTCTTTTTCACTCTCTTTTCTTCACTCTTGCCTTTGTCCTCTCTCGTTCCTATTTCCTTCCTTTCTTGAGTTTTGTTTTTCCGCTCTTTTCTTTTCTTTTTGCCTTTTTGTGGTTTTTCCTCTCTTTTCTCGTTTTTTTTTCTTTTGGTTATGGTCGAATCCTATGGAGATTGCCTACGTATCACGACCCCGCGTGAATCAGACCGAGCGTAGTTCTTGCAGAGTAGAAGCAAAATATTTTTTGGGGTTTTCAATTTTATTGATAGAAAATACGTCTATTAAAAAGACTCAAAACTGACAGATTAAATAACTAACAGACTCTAATGCAGAAAAGAACTACAGACTCCATCATCCCTATTCTACTTTAAACGAAAATACAGACTTAATCAACTGACTGACTTTTACAGACTCCAGTAAAAAGGAAATACAGATTCAGAAGACAATCATGAATACATTAAAGCTCCTGGCGCCCGCGGGACATCATTCGGTCTCGCCGCGGGCTTATATGCAAGTTCCCCTTATTTTGAATCGTGCTCATCCTGCACATTTATTAAAATGATTTAATCACTTATTTTAACCTAAAAGGAAAAAAAAATGACACTATTTTTGTTCAAATTTCCAATTTTAAAACAAACGGCCGGTTTTGCAGTTACGGCCTTTCAGCACTCCGGGGAGAAGATTTTAAGGCTGTGTCTGTTAACCGTTGAACTGACTCAGGGTGGCTGTTCTTGCAAAAACAGCCTTCCGGCGTCCTTTTGGGGACATTCGGCTTAGCTTAAACAAGAATGGCGGCACCCGACTTATTCATGACGAAATTAAAAAATTTGGCATTTTTGGCTATTTTGAAAAGGGGAGGTTGGACCCGATGAGGGTTGCCTACGTATCTCACATCCGGTGATAATCAAACCAGCGTAGTTCGGGCAAACAAATCTAACTATTTTGAAAACAAGACTCTTTTTCGTTTTTGTTGGCAAATACACTATTTCTGAAAGCAAGATTCTTTTTTATATTTTCTTTTCAGTGGCAAAATAAAATAAACTAATATGAAAATAAAACTCTTTTGTTTTTTTTTTCCATTTTTCTTCTTTTTTTTTTCATTTTCTCAAAAATTCGGCAGCATTTCGGCACTACTTGGACATTGGGTTTTCTAATATAGGAAATTAACTCTCTACACTGCTATTTTCTCTTTTTGTTTTTTTTTGTTTTTTCACTTTTTCCCCGAATATTCAAAGCCGGTCAGCATGCGGGTCCCAAACAGATAAATGCACAAGTAGGATGCAACAGGATGGTCCATTATTCTGGGTACACTTGTCCTAGACGGACCCAACCCCTGTGTTGAGTCCCCAAAGTCATATGCACGTGAAGCAGATAAGCGTTCCTACTAGGGATCCGGCATGAAGTCAAGTTATTCTAGGTTCAAAACCTGGGTATGTGTTCTAGACTGTGTACCCGAGCGGACAACTCGAGTCGAGGAGGGGGCTACGTACCGGGAACCAAAAGGCCATCCGGCTTAGTAACTTGTCCGGCCTCTTTCTTATTTCAGGGTATTGACACTAACAGAATAGGGAGTCTCAACCAGTGAGCACATCCCCGGAGGCGAGAAGAGAAGGGTTTCGGCACAGTTTATATATACAGTTCAAATAATATCAAAGCGGTAAAGCATTTAGCACATTTAGCATGAAACATGTAGGAAAATCAGATATAGCCAAACACAACCATATATCTAAGCTCGAATTCTGAACCCTGAACCAAAGTTCTAGGTTCTTGTCCCCAGCAGAGTCGCCAGAGCTGTCACACCTCCTTTTTCACTACTACACCCCCGGGAGGGTATAATAAAGGGAGTTATTTCCAACTTGAAGTGACAATCGAAACGGGATTATTTAATTAAAAATCAGAGTCGCCACTTGGGAGACTAGTGGTGTCCCAAGTCACCGGCTAAATCCCGATCCGAGGAAATTATGACTCTGTTAACAGTCCGCGAACCAGAACTCCGAGTAAGGAATTCTGTTAACCCAGGAGAAGGTGTTAGGCATTCCCGGATTCCGTGGTTCTAGCACGGTCGCTCAACTGTTGTATTTGCTTTTATCTGATTTTTAAACATATTCTAACCTATGTGCTTTTATTTTAACCGCTTTTATTTTATGTCTTTTTAATAAGAATTGCAACGTCGTGAAAATGTGTCTCGAACCACGTCGCACCAGTGCGCCCGTGGCTTTTGACGCACTCCAACTTCGTTGAGATTTAGATTTGGGTCACATAAATGTGCACCCGCATTAAGGAAGGTAATATTATTAAAATACGCGCCTAAAGCAACTACGCTTTCATTATCTTTGGGGGAAAACCATGAAATTCGCTAAACGGTTCCCGAATTCTAAGTATTTTATAACATCTATTGAGGGCCCCGTGATTTTGCATTTTTATTGGTGAGGCTCATCTCACTTTATTATTTAAAAGGCAAACCTAAAGAAACTATGATTCTTCTATTAAGTCTTGTCTCTAAACGACCCTAATTAATTAGTATTGATGTACTTTCAGTGTCTTGGGCCTCAAAGCTGGCCCTAAACAAATTCAGCCGTACTCATAAGAACAAAGTTGCCCAAACATGGGCCCTGTACAAGCAAATTCCAGGCCCAAGTCTGGTCAGAGTAGGGGCCGTCAGATTTGGCTCATAAGTGAGTCCAGATCCAATACGAAGCTTCATTTGGCCCTCTGGATTCTAATTTCAATCACAACTTGTTAACAGATAAACAGTTTGGAATTCAAAACTCAACGTAAATTTCAAAATTGTTTGCATACCATTATTTCCTGATTTTTGGCAGTCATTTAACCCTGGTTAATACTTTTCAACACAAATTAGTCACGGTCTAAACCTGAATGTATTTCCAATGTTCATTTCTGATTTCAATTAATCAATATGACAAGCACACTAAGGTAATCAATCCTTATGGTCACAACTGACACTTTGAATTTCAGTGAGAGACACACAAGCTGTTTCCAGATTCAAGTCAAGGCAATATGTTCTAATGTTTTTAATAACACTAAACCATCACTATTAAGCCACTGTTACACCCTGAACGTAAATCTCAAACATGGCAATAAACTAGAACTAATCGCATCTAATATTATTCAACAGGTTAACCATAGAATTCGACAGAAACGCAGCAGTTCAGTACGGTCTATAAAGTCCTAATTAATACACTTTAAAATATCGTTCAAAGGACTCACTTAAACTGGATTTCTTAAGCTAAACAACAACAGCAGAAAGTATATGTGCAAATAGGCAAAGCTTCATCATTCAACTTCAAATTATGTTCATGCATGTTAATACAAGCTTCCACATCACTTGAGCCTAAGAATATACCTGGAAATTAGAACAAAAGTGAAGAAGAGGGAAGTCAGCTAAAGCAGTAACGAACAGCAGCCCCAAATTCAAAGCAGCTAGATCACTTTCAAATCCAAAAATACCACAGCAAACCCAGGAATGACTAGCAGCAGATTAAACACCAAAAGCAGACGAAACCAGATATGATTGGACCAAAATACACTCGAAATCAACCAGAAGTCCCTGAACCTGAACCAAACAAGATCTAGAAGACACTCAAACCATTTTTAACCCTCTGTTGAACTGAAAACTTGATCTACAAATGAAATTCAAACTTAATCTAAGAGAGTTCCAATAGAGCAGTATTTTTATGGAGTTTTCCACTGTTTTTTGTTTTTGGTTTTTGAATTTTTGAATTTCAAACTTCAGATCTGTAAAAAAACTTGTAGAACACTTTGGGGGGGGGGGGGGTAATTCTAGGCCTCCAAAACTTGTGAATCAAGGCAAATGGATGCCTATTTATAGGTGAACTTAGGGTCCAATTTCAGATTTTCCCTTTACCTATTAGTCCCTATTTTAATTCTATTTTTATCCTTTATTTTCTGACTTGTCACACAAGTAACTACCCTAAGTTTACTAAAATCTGCACTATAGTTCATCCTAGAAGGTTCTATGCCCATTACAATTCCTATACTACCCTTACTTTACTTCAACAATTACCAAATCTGATTAAACTACCCTTTTCCATGCCTAAACTACCCTTAACATCCCCTGAAATTACTGACCAAGCTAGAATTAACTGACCCAGCCCCTTAACCTTAGTAGTAACCATGGTTAATTACCCAAAAGAAAAGAGGAATTCAGCTAAAACCAAACAAACCCTACAGTTGAACTAACTACTCAACCAATTGATCAGAACATGGAACTTCTAACTAAATTGTTAATCCAAACTAAGCTAATTCACTAAATAAGTCAACAATTCAAACTAAATTGAACTGGGGTCGAATCATCAATGGCGAACATGAATTACTCACTCGACAACGATATTCAAACCAGCAGAAAATCAAAGCAAAATTGAACCAAAAAATAAAGACTAAAACCAGAATCAATTATCATTAAGAAGAATTAATTAAATGAAAGAAAAACCTACCGACTTACTCCAATATTAAACCTACACCCTAGCACACTGACTAACAACAAAGAACTATGATGACAAAACTTAAACGAACAAATTCGTGTTGTATATTATTAGAACTCAGACGAAATGAACAAAATAGAAACAGATAAGGATTACTGACTCCAAAAAACTCGAATCGATTATTCATGAAGCAAAACAATAATGAGAGCGAAATTAAATCAGATAACTAAACAAAAACCTAAAAGAATTTAAGAAACTCACTGGTTTTAATTTCTAAAGTCCTGCCACTTCTCAGATTCAAAATTCGAACATCTCCGATGAGATTTGAATGCGACTGGCGATGGATTCAACATGAGGGAAGTGAGGGGATCACATGGCATCAATTTGGTGAAGTTTGGGGAATTTAGGGTTTTGGCCGGAACTTTGATCGGAGATTCGAGGAGTTCAGCGGGGATTCGAGGGACGGGGTTTGGGGGTTTGGAAAGAGGAGAACAAGGCGGTTCAGGGGTGTTAGTTTGGACGAATTTGGAAGCGACGCTGCCGTAGGCGGCGGAGGCGGCGTCCACAGATTTGAAGATTCGAAGAGATCGACTATGATTCGAAGAAAAAGGCTTGGGGATTTAGAAGAGGAGGGTGAGAGGATGGTGCGGTGTAAATTTGGGACCGTTTGGAGACCGGCCGCCGCTGTGAGGCGATTTCCGGCGGCGGTGAACGGTGGCGTTATGCCGGCGATATCAGGGGTGGTCTGAGATGAGGAATGAGGGGTAGGGGGTAGATTCCGACATCTTTATACACTTAAACATCGTTAGTTCTGGACCGTAGGATTGATGAGATCCAACGGTCCTAATTCAAAGACCATGAAACGACGTCGTTTCAATTAGAAGGGGGCTGGACCGGGTATTGGGATGGGTCTGGGTTGCTATTGGGGTGATTGGGATTCTTTTGGGCTGGGTAAAGTGTAACCAAACGGCCCAACTGAGTAGTATTAAAGCACCCTCTTTTAAATTGTTTTTTTTTCTTTTATTTCTTTTATCTAATTTTCCTTTTTTTTGTATTTCTTTTATTATTGTTTTTTTCACCTTGTGTTTTTGTATTATTTTGATTTTATAAAGATGCAAAAAAAATAAAAATGAAAATTAAGCTAAACTAATTAATGCCTAAAATTACTTTAAAAACTATTTTGTGACCATTTTTCAATTAAAACAATAACATGCAAAAGTGAACTATTTTTGTGATTTTCATGTTTCGTTCTAAAACAAATTAATACCTAAAAATGTGAAATTAAACTCCTAAATGCAAATGCATATATTTTTTTTTTGTATTTTTAATATGAATTATCATGCACAACTAAAATGCAAATAATTACTACAACGTCACAAAAATCCACAAAAATTGCAAAATAGTGAAAGAAATCATTTTGTTTGAATTTCTGGGAGTAATTCATATAGGGCAAAAATCACGTGCTCACACACATTCCGGCGGGAGCTTCATACTGACTTCTGATAAGGCTGGTACTCTTTTAATTGGCTTTATCATAGAGCCGTTATAGAATATGGCTGTTGTACTATCTCTCTTGTACCTCTAATATTAATAGTGATTCTGCAATGTTCTGAATCATGATTTCTATAATTATCTGGATCTAATAATCCGAATCTTGATTTACTTAGATAATCTAACTCTTTAGTTTCCCTTTTCTCTCTCAGCCTTTAAGTAGGCTTAAGCTTCTTCTAATCTATGGCTCAGGGTATTAGTTATTACTTTAGCCTTTCATGGACGCTATGGAACATTCATGATATAATATTCTAACAATTCAAGCCTTTGTCTGTGATATGGACTCAATTCTTTCTTTTAACTTATACCGGAGTCTCCTATAACTGTAATAATGTCAACATATATGCTGCATGAATGATACAATAAAATCTTAAGTGCGGTCAGAGCGTAACTAACTCTGGGTTATAGATCGAATAATTCCTTTCGTGTGTTCTCAATTGTCTTTAAACGTAAACAATTACTTTTCCTAGCCGTCCTGCCACTTGTTGCATGAATACTTAGCTTATCATAGTGCCCGCATATATTGGAATTTCGTGCAACTCGTATGATCTCGAATGTGACTTTCGATTTTTCATCCTATTCATTGGTCACGACAGGTGCCACTTTATTATGGAGTGCATACAATGTTGTAGTGAGACTGTTATTCCAAGATCATTTTTTCTTTAGGTCTCTATGCTTATGTTGAAGCCTTCTTCCTTATTTCCTCAGCTTGTCTATCATTTTAGCACTTAGGGGAGACCCTCTGACTCCTGTAAAGCTTCAAGCTTAATACATAGTATACCTGAAGGAGTTTTTGATGTTCTTACTCACCTATAATTATCCTTAGTTACTTATCTTCGTGCCCTTGTGCTCGTAGGGTCACTTCAGAACTGAAATTTTGACTATTTCCCCAGTGGCACTCTCTTTTATTTTTGTAATATTTATACAGTACCTTTAACTACCCTGTGACGACTCGACCAGTCGTCTCATGAGTTACCGCTCCGTTTTCCCCATTTCTGCTTCTTTATGCTTCGTTATTTGTGTTTTTATGTGATCAAGTTGATTAGTTTGCGTTCAGAGTGGTTTTGGCAAGAAATGAGACACTTAGTCTCTTTTGAGAAGGTTTAAGTTGGAAAAGTCAACCGGATGTTGACTTATATGTTAAAGGGCTCGAATGTGAGTTTCGATGGTTCGGTCAGCTTCGGGAGGTGATTTATGACTTAGGAGTGTGATCGGAATTGGTTTTGGAGGTCCGGTGTAGAATTAGGTTTGAATTGGCGAAGTTAGTATTTTGGCGATTTCCGGTTGGTAGGTGAGATTTTGATCCGGGGGTCGGAATGGAATTTCGAGAGTTGCTGTAGCTTCGTTATGTCATTTGGGATGTGTGTGCAAAATTTTCGGTCTTTCAGACGTGGCTTGGTGGAGTTTTTGATCAAAAGCGTGTTTCAGAAGATTTTTAGAAACTTAGGCTTGAATTCGATGTAATTTGCTAGATTTGATGTTTTTTGAGGTGTTTTGATGATTAGAACAAGTTTGAATAAGATATTGGGTCATGTTTGTGCTTTTGGTTGAGGTTCCGGGGGCCTCGGAGTGGTTTCGGATGGTTAACGGGAAGAGTTTGGACTTGTGTAATTGCAGAATTTTCTGCTGCTTCTGGTGTTTTTGCACCTGCGGTTTGGGGACCGCAGGTGCGGCGTCGCAGGTGCGAGAGTGGAGGCCGCAAATGTGGAATTTTGGGCTGGAGAGCAATTTCCGCAGAAGCGGTCAAGGTGGCCGCATCTGCGAAGCCGCAGATGTGGAAGTTCTATCGCAGATGCGGTTTGGTGCTTTAAGTGAAGAACCGCAGAAGTGGTTGTTTGGACCGCATGTGCGGTACCGCAGAAGCGCGTTTTTGACCGCAGATGCGGAAAAGCCTGGGCAGAAGGTATATATTTCATCCTTCGCGATTTTTGAAGGGTTTCATCATTTTTAACTTCGGATTGAGGGCTTTTGGGCGATTTTGAAGGGAGATTTCAAGAGAACTTCGATAAGGTAAGGATTTTGGACTTAAAACACATTTCTATGATGATATTTCATGGATTGGGACCGAAATTAAGGAATTAAAGGACTAAAAATGGAGGTTTAGGGCTTGAGTTTAAGAGAGCTTAAATTAAGGATTTGAGGGGTCAGTCGAACCCCGATTCTTGTGTTTTTGATATGTATGAACTTGTGGAGTGACAAGGAACCCGTTGATGTGAAAATTTCTGAGTTTCGAGAAGTGGGCCCAAGGCTCGGGTTTTGCTAATTTCGAGATTTTTGATATTTTTCGATTGTTTTAGCTTGGGCTTTGTTCCCTTAGCCTATTGTGACGTATTCGTTCTGATTTTGGTTAGATTCGACGCGCGTGGAGGCCGATTCGAGAGGCAAAGGCATCGCGAGCTAGAGATTTAGCCGGTTCGAGGTGAGTAATGATGTTTTATGATTTCCTGAGGGTTTGAAACCCCGGATTGCACATTGTAGTGCTATATTGAGGTGACTTGCATGCCGGATAGCGAGCGTGGGGTAGAGCACCGCTAGGAATTGTGACTTGGTCCGTCCCGAATAATGATTTTACCGAGTATTTGACTGAAACTTATTTGTTAGCATCATGATTTGGGCTGATTGCCATATTTGGGATTTCGTGCCAACTATTTGAACCCTTCGGGGATGTTGACTGATTTTTTTCCTCACTTTACTTGTTAAAAATCATATCCTCAGTCATGTTTCTATTTGTTTTAAACGATTTGAGCCGGTTTTATCATTTTATTTCTAAACGAGAGGAATGTATGGGCTGAGATCCCTATCTTCTATTATTGTGCCCGAGGGGCTGTGAGGTTAATGACTGAGAGGGGTTGAGGACCCAACGGTGAGGATATTATATATGTTATGGATCGGGCTGCACGCCGCAGCAATACTTATATGGATCGGGCTGCGCGTCGCAGCAACATAGCGCTTGGGCTGTAGGAGCCCCTCCGGAGTCTGCACACCCCCAGTGAGCGCAGTCGACTATCTATATGGATCGGGCTGCGCGCCGCAGCAACATAGCGCTTGGGCTGTAGGAGCCCCTCCGGAGTCTGCACACCCCCAGTGAGCGCAGTCGACTAGCTATATGGATCGGGCTGCGCACCGCAGTGATGTACGGATCGGGCTGCACGCCGCAGCGGTTATTCTGATTTCCGCTATTGTGAGAGATATGAGTCTAGTGCTGAGAATGGGTACTAAGTGATTAATACTATGCCCGAGGAGCGGATTTCTACTTGTTATTTACCTGTTAAATTGCCTGTTTTACTTGATTTAATGGGATTTCATTCGGCTTCTTCAATGGTTTACTGCTTTAAGTGATTTCACTACTTTGATATAGAATTGCTTTGTGCCTTTTTGTGTTTTCATGCTTTCAGCCATTATTTATAATTATTACTCACTGGGTCGGAGTACTCATATTACTCCCTGCACCTTGCGTGCAGATCGAGGTGTTCCAGAGGCTGAGTGAGAGCTTTCCCGTTGATCAACATTTGCTGGAGTTATCGAGGTAGCTGCATGGCATCCGCATACCTTATTTCTCCTTCTATCTTATTATTTTCCATATTCCTAGACATTTCTGTATTAGGTTATTCAGACTTGTGATAGAGGCTTTGACTTGTGACACCGGATCGGTGGGCTATGTATTGGTATTATCTTTGACTTCCGCATATTTAACTTACTGTTTCAGGCTTTTATTATGCTAAATTGGTATTCAAACTATGTTAGCTGGTAATGAACTTTATAAGAAATGGGTTGAGATTGATAGTTGGTCAGGCTTGCCTAGCAATGTGTTGGGCGCCATCACGATCGGGGTTGGGGTCGTGACAAGTTGGTATCAGAGCCTAGGTTACATAGGTATCGCAAGTCATGAGCCGGTTTAGTAGAGTCACGCGGATCGGTACGGAGACGTCTGTATTTTATCCTCGAGAGGCTGCAAAACCTTTAGGAAAAACTTCATATTCTTGAAATTCTTTTCGTGCGAACTTGTTGATCCGAGTACTAAACTTCTCTTTATTCCATTCTCTCACAGATGGTGAGGACGCGAGCTACCGGATGAGGTGGACGGCCACCAGTACCACCCACTGAGGCCACCAGAGGTCGAGGACGCGGTCGTGGTCGCGATAGGGGCAGAGCAGCAGAGGCAGCACCTGCACATCCTCCAACTGCCCCAGTTCAGGACCAGGTCCCCGTTGTGGACGCTGCATCAGCACCAGTTCAGGCACCAGCTGTGCCCATCGTGATCCCGGGTCTACAGGAGGCCTTGGCACAGATCTTGATAGTTTGCACTGGCTTGGATCAGGCAGTTTCAGCCACTACAGCAGCAACCACTTCACAGGCCGGGGAAGGCAATCAGACCCCCGCTACTCGCACACCTGAGCAGGTAGTGCAGGGACTACAGACACCGGAGGCACCTCCAGCCTAGCCGGTTGCACCAGCGCAGCAGTTCATGGTACCAGTTATGCCGGATGATGAGCAGCGTCGTCTTGAGAGGTTTGGTGGACTCCAGCCTCCGTCATTCAGTGGTGCTGAGGGCGAGGATGCCCAGGGTTTTCTGGATAAGTGTCAGCGGATGCTCCGTACAACAGAGATTCTTGAGTCTAGTGGTGTGGCATTTACCACCTTTCAGTTTTACGGGGCTGCCTTCACTTGGTGGGAGGCGTATGAGAGGCGCAGGCCTGCTGGAGCAGTGCCCCTTACATGGCAGCAGTTCTCTGTTCTATTTCTAGAGAAGTATGTACCACAGTCACGACGAGAGGAGCTGCGTAGGCAGTTTGAGCAGCTGCGTCAGGGGGAGATGACGGTGATGCAGTATGAGATGCGATTCTCTGAGTTAGCCCAACATGCAGTTTGGTTGGTTCCCACCGATCGAGAGAGGATCAGGAGGTTTGTTGATGGCCTCACATATCAGCTCCGTATTCTCATGACCAGATAGAGGGTGACGGGTGCTACCTTTGAGGAGGTTGTGGATATTGCCAAGGAGATTGAGTCTGTCCGCCACCAGGAGCGAGAGGAGAGGGAGGCCAAGAGGCCTCGAGGATCTGGCAGCTACAGTGGTGCTCCTTCGAGGGGCCAGTTTCAGCACGGTAGAGGCCGACAGTTCCGACATGGACAGTCTGATCGCTCAGGTTATCGTGGAGCTTCATCAGGTCATAGTTCCCACAGTTCGCACCAGGGCCATTCATCACTTAGTGCCCTTCCAGCTCAGAGCTCATCCCGTGCTCCATCCTTCAGGGCTCTTCTATGCCAAGTTCATCTGATGGTCACTTCGGTGCGAGGGGTTCCCTTCAGTCCCCATCTCCAGCACCGGGGAGTTGCTATGAGTGCGGGGAGTTTGGACATATGAGGAGGCAGTGTCCCCGCCGTGTTGNCCGGTCATGTGTAGTGACTATTGGGGGTCTGGAGACCCGAGTTGATCTATTGCTATTGAGCATGGTGGATTTTGATGTCATTTTGGGCATGGATTGGTTATCTTCGTGTCGTGCTATTCTAGACTGTCATGCTAAGACAGTCACTTTGGCTATGCCGGGTGTACCGCGGATCGAGTGGCGTGGTGTGACTGATTATGTTCCTAGTAGAGTGATCTCTTTCTTGAAGGCCCAGCGTATGGTTGGGAAGGGTTGTCTTTCATATCTAGCTTTCGTGCGGGATGTTAGAGTTGAGTCTCCTAGTATCGATTATGTTCCAGTTGTGAGGGATTTTCTCGATGTATTTCCTGCAGACCTGCTGGGCATGCCACCGGACAGGGATATTGATTTTGGTATTAACCTAGTGCCGGGCACTCAGCCCATTTCTATTCCGCCGTATTGTATGGCACCAGTAGAGTTGAAAGAATTGAAGGAGCAGCTTCAGGAACTCCTGGATAAGGGGTTCATTCGGCCTAGTGTGTCACCTTGGGGTGCGCCAGTTCTGTTTGTGAAGAAGAAGGATGGCACAATGAGAATGTGCACCAATTATAGGCAATTGAACAGGGTATCAATCAAGAACAAGTATCCCTTGCCTCGCATTGATGATTTATTTGATCAGCTTTAGGGAGCGAGGGTGTTCTCTAAGATTGATCTCCGTTTGGCCTATCATCAGTTGAAGATCAGTGATTCAGATATTCTTAAGACTGCTTTCAGGACTAGATGTGGTCACTACGAGTTTCTTGTCATGTCTTTCGGGCTGACCAATGCCCCAGCAGCGTTCATGCATCTGATGAACAACGTGTTCCGGCCTTATCTTGATTCGTTTGTTATAGTCTTCATTGATGATATTCTGGTATATTCGCGTAGTCAGGAGGAGCACGCGGAGCATTTGAGGCTTGTGCTGCAGCGATTGAGGGAGGAGAAGCTTTATGAAAAGTTCTCCAAGTGCGAGTTTTGGCTCAGGTCAGTAGCATTCTTGGGAAACATGGTGTCTAGTGAGGGGATTCATGTTGACCCAAAGAAGATAGGGGCGGTGCAGAGTTGGCCCAAGACCGTCCTCAGCCACAGAGATTCGTAGTTTTCTTGGTTTGGCAGACTATTATCGCCGGCTTGTTCAGGGATTTTCATCTATCGCATCGCCCTTGACCAAGTTGACTCAGAAGGGTGCTTCATTTGTATGGTCGGACGAGTGTGAGGAGAGTTTTCAGAAGCTCAAGACAGCTTTGACCACGACTCCAGTATTGGTTTTGCCATCAGCTTCAGGTTCATATACCGTGTATTATGATGCTTAGAGAGTTGGGATTGGTTGTGTATTGATGCAGGAGGGTAGAGTTATTGCGTATGCTTCTCGCCAGTTGAATCCCCATGAGAAGAACTACCCCGTTCATGATTTGGAGTTGGCTGCCATAGTTCATGCATTGAAGATTTGGAGGCATTACTTGTATGGCGTATCTTGTGAGGTATCCACCGATCATAGCAGTCTTCAGCATTTGTTCAAGCAAAAAGATCTTAATTTGAGGCAGCGGAGATGGTTAGAGTTGCTTAAGGATTATGATATCACCATATTGTATCATCCGGGAAAGGCAACGTAGTGGCCGATGCTTTGAGCCGAAAGGCAGTGAGTATGGGGAGTCTGGCGTATATTCGCGTTGGGGAGAGACCCCTTGCAGTTGATGTTCAGGCCTTGGCCAATCGGCTTGTGAGGTTAGATATTTCGGAGCCCAGTCGGGTATTGGCTTGTGTGGTTTCTCGGTCTTCCTTATATGATCGCATCAGAGAGCGCCAGTATGATGACCCACATTTGCTTGTCCTTAGGGACAGAGTTCAGCATGATGATGCCAGAGATGTGACCATCGGTGATGATGGTGTGTTGAGGATGCAGGGCCGGATTTGCGTGCCCAATGTGGATGGGCTTCGGGAGTTGATATTGGAGGAGGCCCACAGCTCGCGGTATTCTATTCATCCGGGTGCCGCGAAGAAGTATCAGGATCTTAGGCAGCATTATTGGTGGCGGAGAATGAAGAAAGATATTGTGGGGTTTGTAGCTCGATGTCTCGATTGTCAGCAGGTGAAATATGAGCATCAGAGACCCGGTGGATCGCTTTGGCAGATGGTTATTCCCGAATGGAAGTGGGAGAGGATCACTATGGACTTTGTTACCGGACTTCCTCGGACTTTGAAGAAGTTCGATGCTATTTGGGTGATTGTAGACAGGCTGACCAAGTCCGCGCACTTCGTTCCTATCTGTACTACTTATTCTTCGGAGCGGCTGGCAGAGTTATATATTCGGGAGATTGTTCGGTTGCATGGTGTCCCAGTTTCCATCATATCAGATCGGGCCACTCAGTTCACTTCCCAGTTTTGGAAGTCTGTTCAGCGAGAGTTGGGTACCCAAGTACAGTTGAGCACATCTTTTCACCCTCAGACGGACGGGCAGTCCGAGCGCACCATTCAGATATTGGAGGATATGCTACGCGCCTGTGTCATTGATTTCGGAGGGTCATGGGATCAATTTCTACCGCTTGCAGAGTTTGCCTACAACGACAGCTACCAGTCGAGTATTCAGATGGCTCTATGAGGCTTTGTATGGGAGGCGGTGTAGATCTCCAGTTGGTTGGTTCGAGCTCGGTGAGGCTAGGCTATTGGGGATAGATTTGGTTCAGGATGCTTTAGATAAAGTGAAGGTAATTCAGGAGAGACTCCGTACGGCGCAGTCGAGGCAGAAGAGCTATACGGACAGGAAGGTTCGAGATGTATCCTACATGGTTGGTGAGAAGGTCCTGTTGAAGGTTTCGCCCAAGAAGGGTGTTATGAGATTCGGAAAGAAAGGGAAGTTGAGTCCGCGGTTCATTGGGCCTTTTGAGGTACTTCGAAGGATTGGGGAGGTGGCTTATGAGCTTGCCCTGCCACCCAGCTTGTCGAGTGTGCATCCGGTTTTCCATGTTTCTATGCTCCGAAAATATATTGGAGACTCGTCCCATGTTCTGGATTTCAGTACGGTTCAGTTGGAGGGTGATTTGACTTATGATGTAGAGCCAGCAGCCATTTTGGAGCGTCAAGTTCGAAAGTTGAGATCAAAGGATGTAGCTTCAGTGAAGGTGCAGTGGAGGGGTCGGCCCGTGGAGGAGGCTACCTGGGAGACCGAACGGGAGATGCGGAGCAGATATCCTCACCTATTTGAGCCTTTAGGTATGTTTCTTGACTCGTTCGAGGACGAACGTTTGCTTAAGTTGGGGAGGATGTGACTACCCGACCAGTCTCATGAGTTACCGCTCCGTTTTCCCCATTTTTGCTTCTTTATGCTTCGTTATCGGTGTTGTTATATGATCAAGTTTGCGTTCGGTGTGGTTTTGGTAAGAAATGAGACACTTAGTCTCTTTTAAGAAGGTTTAAGTTGGAAAAGTCAACTAGATGTTGACTTATGTGTTAGAGGACTCGGATGTGAGTTCCGATGGTTCGGTTAGCTTCGGGAGGTGATTTATGACTTAGGAGTGTGATCGGAATCGGTTTTGGAGGTCCGGTGTAGAATTAGGCTTGAATTGGCGAAGTTAGTATTTTGGCGATTTCCGGTTGGTAGGTGAGATTTTGATCTGGGGGTCGGAATGGAATTTCGAGAGTTGTTGTAGCTTCGTTATGTCATTTGGGATGTGTGTGCAATATTTCCGGTCTTTCGGACGTGGTTTGGTGGGGTTTTTGATCAAAAGCGTGTTTCGGAAGATTTTTAGAAACTTAGGCTTCAATTCGATGTAATTTGCTAGATTTGATGTTGTTTGAGGTGTTTTGATGATTAGAACAAGTTTGAATAAGGTATTGGGTCATGTTTGTGCGTTTGGTTGAGGTCCTGGGGGCCTCGGAGTGGTTTCAGATGGTTAATGGGAAGAGTTTGGACTTGTGTAATTGCAGAATTTTATGCTGCTTCTGGTGTTTTCGCACCTGCGGTTTGGGGCCGCAGGTGCGGCGTCGCAGGTGCGAGGGTGGAGGCCGCAAATGTGGAATTTTGGGCTGGAGAGCAGTTTCCACAGAAGCGGTCAAGGTGGCCGCATCTGCGAAGCCGCAGATGTGGAAGTTCTATCGCAGATGCGGTTTGGTGCTTTAAGAGAAGAACCGCAGAAGCGGTTGTTTGGACCGCATATGCGGTACCGCATATGCGGGTTTTGGACCGCAGATGCGGAAAAGCTTGGGCAGAAGGTATATATTTCATCCTTCGCGATTTTTGAAGGGTTTCATCATTTTTAACTTCGGATTAAGGGCATTTTGGCAATTTTGAATTGAGATTTCAAGAGAACTTCGATAAGGTAAGGATTTTGGACTTAAAACACATTTCTATGATGATATTTCATGGATTGGGACCGAAATTAAGGAATTAAAGGACTAAAAATGGAGGTTTAGGGCTTGAGTTTAAGAGAGCTTAAATTAAGGATTTGAGGGGTCAATCGAACCCCGATTCTTGTGTTTTTGATATGTATGAACTCGTGGAGTGACAAGGAACCCGTTGATGTGAAAATTTCTGAGTTTCGAGAAGTGGGCCCGGGGCTCGCGTTTTGCTAATTTCGGGATTTTTGATATTTTTCGATTGTTTTCGCTTGGGCTTTGTTCCCTTAGCCTATTGTGACGTATTCGTTCTGAGAGGAATGTGTGGGCTGAGATCCCTATCTTCTATTATTGTGCCCAAGGGGCTGTGAGGTTAATGACTGAGAGGGGTTGAGGACCCAACGGTGAGGATATTATATATGTTATGGATCGGGCTGCACGCCGCAACAATACTTATATGGATTGGGCTGCGCGCCGCAGCAACATAGCGCTTGGGCTGTAGGAGCCCCTCCGGAGTCTGCACACCCCCAGTGAGCGCAGTCGACTATCTATATGGATTGGGCTGCGCGCCGTAGCGATGTACGGATTGGGCTGCACGCTGCAGCGGTTATTCTGATTTCCGCTATTGTGAGAGATATGAGTCTAGTGCTGAGAATGGGTACTAAGTGATTGATACTATGCCCGAGGAGCGGATTTCTACTTGTTATTTACCTATTAAATTACTTGTTTTACTTGATTTAATGGGATTTCATTCGGCTTCTTCACTGGTTTACTGCTTTAAGTGATTTCACTACTTTGATATAGAATTGCTTTGTGCCTTTTCATGTTTTCATGCTTTCAGCCATTATTTATAATTATTACTCACTGGGTTGGAGTACTCACATTACTCCCTACACCTTGCATGCAGATCCAGGTGTTCCAGAGGCTGAGTGAGAGCTTTCCCATTGATCAGCATTTGCCGGAGTTATCGAGGTAGTTGCATGGCGTCCGCAGACCCGATTTCTCGTTCTATCTAATTATTTTCCGTATTCCTAGACATTTCTGTATTAGGTTATTCAGACTTGTGATAGAGGCTTTGACTTGTGACACCGAACCGGTGGGCTATGTAGTGGTATTATCTTTGACTTCCGCATATTTAACTTACTGTTTCAGGCGTTTATTATGCTAAATTGGTATTCAAACTATGTTAGCTGGTAATGAACTTTATAAGAAATGGGTTGAGATTGATAGTTGGTCAGGCTTGCCTAGCAATGTGTTGGGCGCCGTCACGACCGGGGTTGGGGTCGTGACATACCCCAACTCTATCTGAATATTTCTCAAGGATTACGATGTCATATCTGTGAGACTGAATTTCCCGTGCTAGGTTTCACAATGTTTATCTTGCATGATCTGCTGATTTATCTGAGACCTTTTGTCTAGCTAATTAGGCTCTTACTGAATCAACTACTAACTACTCATCAGTCCATTCTCATATATATATATATAGTCTACGTAACCTCTCTTGGGTTATGTCTTTTGCCTTAACTTACTTTTCGCACTAGCTCCTAATGTAACAAGTGCCCATTCACACTTATTTATCAATAACATCCTGGCCGGGAACCCTTACTACCTCTCCTCGACATCGTGCTTGCATAGTGTTCTGGAGTCAAAACATATCTGTATGATATGAATAAATGCAATCTCATTCATTTCGCCTTTTTACCGCATTCTTCCTTTACTATCCCATAGTTGCCTGAATCACTTAACTCCGACTTAATACCATATCACCCCATCCTCCCCCACTTTAGGGGAGCACTAATATTTAATGCTATGAAGATTTACCTACAAATATATTTACCTCTTTATCTTCGGCGTCTTTTCACATCTTCATTGACTCTTACTCGCTTTGTAGTAACCCTTCTCTACCAGGGATAACTAAATTTCTTACATGCGAGGGTGACACCTAGTGTAACTGCAACACTTAGTTCCTTAAGCTTAACTCCACTCATAATGCTTGATTTAGGGAAGCGTCTTCCTGAATGACCTTTAAAGGTTATTCTTCTATTGTCCATTCTATTTTTTCGGGAACATGGTCTCTGAAATTCTCACGATGTCGACTATTATTAAATCCTCTGGTCCCTAATTCATGTTTGATTTATCTTGTTTACTAGCCTAGGCTGATTTCTATTACTCCGGGGGGTCTAACTTAGCTTTCTAGTAATTACGTTGGAGTGGCCAACTCATTTTCTCGAAACAAGGATATGATTTCATGGCTTATACTCTTTTATTGTCTCCAGGCTTGTCACCTCTTGTCTTTTCCTTCACTTGACCATAGACTCTGTCATCCTACCATATTTTAATTTACCGTTATCACCCATTTATCATACCTTACTCATAATGCTTCATTTACTCTCTTCTTATTCTCCTACTAATATTCATGTCTATCATATTATTCTAGAAACTTCAACAAAACATTGTTTTACTTTTAGCTCCCCTGGCTCAATACACCATTTCGGGTTACTCTAACCCAAGCTGGATCCTGATATCCCATCTTTCTCTTAAACTATATATGTTAGCTCCCATAGGGCATAACTGAGATGTGTGCGGCCAATTGTACATATCTCTATTTCTATTGAAGGTAACTTAGAATCCTTATATTTCTCTGTCTGAATTAGAAATTCGGATAATCTTCATTAACTGGGTACATCGTACCCTTCTTCACCTTGCTTCTGTTACATGTTGAAACATATACTTTTACCTTCTGATACTCCCATGGCCTGTTATTCGGGGGGTATGTTAGATGTTCCCTTCTTAGGGTCTTAAGTAGGAAATTCGCAAATCTGGTATGCACGATCTAATAGGGTCTCAAATAGGGCCACGTCGTCAAGAATTCTCTCTCTACTAATGCCCTTATCTACTGTTGTATTAGCCCTCTGGCTAGCTATTATTTTTCTAATTGAAAGCATCTCTATATTATTAGCAAACATAAGTCTTGGCTCGAACTCTTATGACTCAGCTCTATAACATCATTTGGATTTGAAAGAAAGGTAACAGACTCCTAAATTCCTTGTAGCTTCCTGTTTATATAATGTGGTGCACAACACATCTATAAACAACGCTCTACTAGAAATGACTTGTAGTCTTCCTAGGATAGGACTGCTCTGATACAAAGTTTGTCACGCCCCAAACCTGAAGAGGCATGGATGACACTCGGTGCCATACTCAGCCCGAGCGTATCACTCTGTAACCATGAACTCTGGAGAGGTAACCCTCAACTTAGGCCGATGAGGCCATATTCTAAATAATCTGAAATATATATATATATATATATATACACACACATACAGGCTGACGAGGCATCCATGAACATCTACTGATATACAAACTATATGGGACTTGTCCACAAGCCTCTAGAGATAGCTGGACTGCATCATGGTCGGGACTGGGGATCGACCTACCCATCAAACCTGTATATATAAAGTAGACTCCAAGGTCTAGCTGAGTAACTCCGAGGAAGTGGAGCTTACCAACCGGGCTGATGTTTGACTCTGTCTACTAGAAACGTCTATCCAGCTATCTATCAGGACCTGCAGGCATGAAATGTAGCGTCCCTAGCAAAAGGAATGCTAGTAAGAAATAATGTACCGAGTATGTAAGGCAAAAGAATAACTGAAAGCTGAAACTGAAATGATAATATAATAACTGAAAGTAACTGGGAGTCACGATGATCTGAAGATATGCTTACCTACTGATACTGACTCAACTATCTCAATATAGTAAGTAAAATAATTGTTCGGCCCTATAAGGCTAGGTACATATAACTGCTATGCCGTAATAGGCTCATTCATAGGCGCTCGGACATACTAGACTCTATATCTCGGCCATTCTAGGCTCGCTCGTAGACGCTCGTGTAATGACCCAACCGGTTGTTTTTAGAGTTATAGTCCCGATCCCTTGTTAACTGCTTCCCCCCATATCTATTTCTACTATTGTGACTTACTGGGAGATTTTGATTTGGTTTTTGGAGTGTTTTGGGACACTTAGTCCCTAAACGGAGGCTTAAGTCTTAGGATTTAGACCGTAGTTAGAACTGTGTGAAGACGACTCCGGAATGGAGTTCTATTGATTTCGTTAGCTCCGTTGGTGATTTTGGGCTTAGGGGCGTGTCCGGATTGTGTTTTGGAGGGTCCGTAATTTAGGCTTGAAATGGCGAAAGTCGAATTTTTGGAGATTTGGATCGGTAGTGGAATTTTTGATATCGGGGTCGGAATCTGATTTCGAAAGTTGGAGTAGGTCCGCAATATTGAATATGACTTGTGTGCAAAATTTGAGGTCATTCGGACGTGGTTTGATAGGTTTCGGCATCAGTTGTTGAGTTTTGAAGTTTCAAGTTCTTTAAGTTTGAATTGGAGGGTGATTTGTGATTTTAGCATTGTTTGATATGATTTGAGGGATCAACTAAGTTTGTGTGGGTGTTTTAGGACTGTTTGGAATGTTTGGTTGAGGTCCGGGGGGCCTCGGGTGTGTTTCAGATGCTTTAAGGATGAAATATTGGACTTATGGAATTTCTGAAGTAGCTAGTTTATGGTGGTTTCGCACCTACGGTGGGGAGACGATCGCATGTGCGGAGAGTGAAGCACAGAAGCAAAAAAGTGGAGGAGTGCCAGGGGTCGCACGTGCGAGGTGCATTCCGCATCTGCAATGCCTATGCGATAGGTAGATCGCAGAACCACAGAAGTGGACAATCGCCCGCAGATGCGCACGCGCAGGTGAAACCCCATTATCGCAGAAGTGGACCCAGGTGTCTTATGTCAATTCCGCACCTGCGATTGAAGTTCCGCAGGTGCGAGATCACTGGCAGAAAAAGGGCCAAATCGAGGGTTTATGTCTTTTTTCACCATTACACTTTGAGAGCTCGGATTTTGGCGATAATTTGAAGGATTTTCATAGGAAGCTATTAAGTAATGATTCCTAACTCATTTTTGGTTGTATTCCATTAACCCATAGTTGATTTCATCATTTAATTAAGGAAATTGGGTGAGAAATTTGGGGAAGAAGGGTGGAAGTTCTTCAACTAAGTTTTTGAGTTTTGATTGGGAGTTTGATGTTGGATTTGGATAATTTTGGTACGAGTGAACTCGTGAGTGAATGGGTGTTCATATTTTGTGACTTTTATCCGATTCCGAGGCGTGGGCCGGGGAAGCTTTTTGGGCGATTTTCCAACTTCTTGCTTTAGCTTTGATTTCATTAGCTAGATTATTTTCTTGTAGTTATATTTATGTTATGTAATTGATTTTGGCTAGATTTGGGCCATTTGGAGTCGGATATTCGTAGAAAGAGCATTGTTACGGATTGATTTGAGCTTGGTTCGAGGTAAGTGGCTTGCCTAACCTTGTGTGGGGGAACTCCCCTTAGGATTTAATATTGTTTTGATATGTGAGCTCTGTGTACGTGAGGTGACGAGTGCGTACACGAGCTATTTGTTGTAAAACTCAATTTTTCACTAAGTAATAACCTGTTTCACTTTATTTGAGATACACTAGCATATGTAATTATCCTATTTAGTTTAGAATAGCATGTCTACGTATCTTAATTGCCTATCTGAACTTTGAGCAGCATGCTTAATGAATTCCCTGCTTTTTCCTTGACTTGTACTTAGCCTAATTGTAGGATTTTGTGTTGTAGCTGTTATTCCTACTGTTGAGCTGTGTATTTACTTTTGGGACTACGGAACGGTATTTCGGGAGACCCCCCTGCATATTTACTTTGGGACTATGGAACGGTATTCCGGGAGATCTCCCATGACCTACATATTTACTTTGGGACTACGGAACGGTAATTCCGGGAGATTCCCCTGCACATTTACGTTTGGGACTACGAGACGGTATCTCAGGGGATCCCTTGTTGTAATCTCTGTGTACTGAGCTTTTACTCTCTGTCATTTCATTCTTGTTAAATTTCAGTCTTTATTTTACTGCAATATTTCATTCTGCCTTGTTTTATTTTATATATATATATATATATATATATATATATATATATATATATATATATATATGTGTGTGTGTGTGTGTGTGTGTGTGTGTGTGTGTGTGTGTGTGTGTGTGTGCGTGCGCGTGTGTGTGTGCGCGTGTGCAGAAAACCTAAGTTTAACCTAAGTTTGGGTGTGGATTGGTGATGTCAACTTAAACTTAGGTGCATAAGACCTATATTTCGTAATCTCCATATCCTTGGTTGTTCGTTTCTTATGAGGCTTTTTACTACAAGGTGGTAAGCCAAATTGTTCAAAGAAACTACCTAGATCTCCCCGAGTCTATGTTCTATCTTTGGCTAATTGTCTCAATATCTTATCATGTCGACAGATTTTGAGAGAGACATGTTGAATGAGACTGGTAAGTTGCCCATAGGTGATTTGTTCATAAGGAATAACATCACCAGAATGCTGATTTTGGAGTTCTTTTTTAACTAAATCCCTAAGAGACTTAGGTAGACCATCTAGGAATTTTTCTTTCCAATATGGGAGGTTTCCATCAGGTTTTTCATAGATTCGGGTAAGAAAGGAATCTTTATACCATCTGAAATCAGAAAGGTTTTTACACTTAAGGTTGTTAAGTATCTCAGAAGATCTTTCCCTAAAGATACCTGGACTACCTATGAATGTCTTGATAATGGTATAAATCAGGGTGTTGGTTGAATCATGAATGGTAAGGCCATCTTTAAGAATTTGTTCTCCCGTTGAATCAACTCGGACACTTAAGAGGACTTGGTTCTTATCTTCTTCGCTAAGATGGGTATCCCACCATGCTTTAAGTTGACCTGTGAAACCTGCTACTAAGACATGGGTAGTAAGCTGGTCAGAACATTTATGAGAAGTTCGATATGTAGTGGCTACCATAGTCATTTGTTGTAATTTGGCCAGAATATTATATTCAGACCAACCATCTATGTTCCATTCATAGATATTATTGGCATTATAGTTGTTTTGCATAACATTGGGTCTCTCTTCTAAGGCTATATCGGGATGGGTAGATCTAGAATAGTAAAGTCTTTGGGGCTGACGCCAGTTGAAGGATCATGTTCTGTCTAGCCTTACTTTCTCGAATTTCTTCCTTAAGGAATGCTATCTCAGTTTGGAGATCTTGGATAGTTACTACCTTAGGCTTTTGGTAAGGGAATCTACTGAGGATATAAGTAATATTGTAAGTATTGGCAACTTGAGGATGATTGGTAAAGACATTAGAGGAAGATGTAGAAGGATTATCTATTGTTCGTTTGAATTGCTCGAGAAATACTTCTTTTGCTCAGAGTCTTGGAGATTACTTATTATTTCAAGAAGAAGATCTTGTTCTTTGGAGAGAACACTAATCGTAGGTTCTTCTTGACTAGACTGGAAAGAAGATGATTTTGTGTCATCATCTTCGAGTTGGTTAAATTGCTGTTCAAGTTCATCATCAGCAACATCATAAGTATCACTATCTTCTAATAAAAGTTGTTCGATCTGGTTAAGAACAGACTCATCTAAATCAAAATTTCTAACTTTATTAGACAACTTGCAGTATTTGGCTATATGACCTGGTTTGTTGCATTTGAAACATTTGCCAGAATTGGGAGTTTGGAAGTTTGTTGGTTTATGTTTACTGGGAAAGGTTTTGGATTTATAAGGAAACGGTTTGGTTTTCCTAAACTTATACAATTGATACTGATCTATTAGAAGACCTTATACAAACTTATAAGGTAGTAACTATCCAAGATCTAACTGAGATAGCATTCCTTAAGGAAGAAATTCGAGAAATTAAGGCTCGACAAGAATTAGACCGTCTTGTTCTCCAACAGCTCTCTACCAAACCTGAAGAGCGCAAACCAACTGAAGCTAAACCACTTGAACAAGAAGTTTTTTGCAACCACCGCTCCAGAATTTCCATAAGAAAATGGCATATGAGAGTCATCTTAATTGTCAATAAGTCCTTTACCTTGGATATCATTGCCTTATTTGATACAGGTCTAGATCTAAACTGCATACAAGAAGGGCTCATTCCAAACAAATTCTTTGAGAAAACCAAAGAAGGTCTTAGGGCTGCTAACGGCGGGAAACTAAGAATTAGCTTCAAACTCTCCAATGTTGAAGTCAGAACCTCCCTAGAAAATTCTCCATTGTCAGCCTCAAGTTCTTTCCTATTAGTAAAAGTCCTTACTAATCCAGTTATATTAGGTACTCCCTTTATCGAGGAGCTCATACCTTTTATGGTAACAAAACAAGGAATTCTAATCGAACGCATAGGAGGTGGAACCTTTCTTCCTTTCGATAGACCTCCAATGGCAAATTTCTTGTCTACCATAAAAAGTAAAGAAGCACAGATCAATTTTCTCAAAGAAGAAGTAGCGTTCCAAAGGTTACAACAACAACTTCAAAATTCTTCTCTCCAATCCAAGATAAAAATTTTAGAAAACAAAATCCAAGAAGAACTTTGTGCTGATTTACCTACAACCTTTTGGAATCGCAAGAAGCACATTATTAAGCTCCCTAACGAACTTGACTTTGATGACAAAACCATCCCCACAAAAGCTCGTCCTATTCAGATGAATCACGAGCTAACCATTCATTGTCAAAAAGAAATCAATGATCTTCTTGAAAAACGCATCATCTCTCCAAGCAAATACCCTTGGAGTTGTGTTGCCTTTTACGTCAATAAAAACTCTGAAATTGAACGAGGTGCCCCTCGATTAGTCATCAATTATAAACCTTTGAACAAAGCACTTCGCTGGATTAGATACCCTATTCCAAATAAAAAAAATTTACTTCAAAGATCCATACAATTTGCAGACAAATTTCCTGACCAAATTTTAGATAAGACCCAGCTTGAAATATTTTTAGGATGTGTTAATTATGTATCAGATTTCATTCCAAGCCTTAGTAATTTTCTAAAACCTCTCCACGATAGGTTGAAAAAACCTCCACCTCCGTGGACTTCAGTCCACACCAACGTAATCAGAGAAATCAAATTGAAAGTCAAGGACCTTCCTTGCTTATCTCTTCCCGATCCTTCTGTATTCAAAATAGTTGAGACTGATGCATCAGACATTGGTTATGGTGGCATTTTAAAGCGGAAAAAAGATGACAATGAACAAATTGTTGCATTTGCATCAAAACATTGGAATAATTCCCAACAAAATTATCCTACAATTAAAAAAGAAATTTTAGCAATTGTTTTGTGCATTTCCAAATTTCAAGCTGATTTATTAAATCAAAATTTTTTGTTAAGAATTGATTGTAAAGATGCAAAATCTGTTTTACAAAAAGATGTACAAAATCTTGCTTTTAAACATATATTTGCTAGATGGCAAGCTATGTTATCTATTTTTGATTTTGATATAGAATATATCAAAGGGAGCTCGAACTGTATTCCAAATTTTCTTACCTGAGAATTCTTGCAGGGGAGATAAAATTCCAAGAAAAAAGAAAGCAGAAATTTCAGATCCCCCACTACCAGCTCTTCCTCCGCCAAAGGAAAATATTACTAAGGCAATACCCAAAAACTCTGATACAGACGTTGTTTCCAAATAACAAACAATTTTAGTTGCCTCCAAGCAACTCCCAAAAGGCGCAGCTGAACCAAACCAGCCCAAATATAGAAAGACATCAGACTACGCTATGAGCGGAGTCCCCCAAGTTCATATGATAGAAAGTTCAGGACCAATCCCAATTTCCAGTCTGAAAAAATAGGCAGACCTAGTTGTGGAAGAAGAATCTCAACAATTTCAAGCTCAACTAGCACAAACCATGTCTTCTCCTTGGACAGAAGAAGATATGGTTAAACTTAGGTGAAACCACGGATACTTAGCCCCCAAGAGGTAGCTAAGAAAATACTTATCCTTAAGCCAATTTCATTCAAAACACCCACAAACATACCCAAAAATATTACTCCCTCCGTTTCAATTTATGGAACCTATTTCCTTTTTGGTCCGTGCCAAAAAGAATGACCCTTTTCCTTATTTGGAAACAATTTACCTTTATGCAATGATTTATAGCCACACAAAATATATGTGCCTCATTTTACACCACAAGTTCAAAAGTCTTCTCTCTTTTCTTATACTCCGTGCCCAGTCAAATGGGTTCACATAAATTGAAACGGAGGGAGTATGAGTTTATTCTCACAGATACCAGATCCTGCTTGTTTAAGCCCCACAAAAAAAAGCAAACCAATCATATGTCACACATAATACGGTGTGGATTAACAAAATAATCTCACCAAAAGAATGGGAAACCCATCCAGCCAAATACAAAAGACTTTCTCAGCCTTTTGATCCATAATTTTACAATTACTATGACTACCAGGCAACGTGGATGAATGCTTTCACCTTCCAAACCAACTTGAAAAGCATTCATGGTTCATCCTCTGGAGTAAAAAATTAACCTCTGAATTCCCTCAGTGGTTTATACATAAATGGTGGCCTGTATATGGTCATAGAGCTGAAATCCTCCCAGCACCGGTAAAAGAAGGATATGATTATTTCTGTCACAGGTTTTCTAGTGAACAACAAATACCCATACTCCAATTTTCTCACAGATTTTATATCCCATGGATATACTCCCAGAAGTTTTCCTTCCACAAGCCAGAAGGACATAAAGGACTACCATGGTTAGCCCTCCAAGGCCACTGCAAATGGTATAAAACTTTTACTTTTTATGGTAGATAAGAACTTTGCCATTGGAGGTCTATCGAAAGGAAGAAAGGTTCCACCTCTTATGCGTTCGATTAGAATTCCTTGTTTTGTTACCATAAAAGGTATGAGCTCCTCGATAAAGGGAATACCTAATATAACTGGATTAGTAAGGTCTTTTACTAATAGGAATGAACTTGAGGCTAACAACGGAGAATTTTCTAGGGAGGTTCTGACTTCAACATTGAAGAGTTTGAAGCTAATTCCTAGTTTCCCGCCGTTAGCAGCCCTAAGACCTTCTTTGGTTTTCTCAAAGAATTTGGTTGGAATGAGCCCTTCTTCTATGCAGTTCAGATCTGCACCTGTATCAAATAAGGCAATGATATCCAAGGTAAAGGACTTATTGACAATTAAGATGACACTCATATGCCATTTTCTTGTGGAAATTCTGGAGAGGTGGTTGCTAAAAAACTTCTTATTCAACTGGTTTAACTTCAGTTGGTTTGCGCTCTTTAGGTTTGGTAGAGAGCTGTTGGAGAACAAGCTTATCTAGCCTTAATTTCTCCAATTTCTTCCTTAAGGAATCTACTGAGGATATCAGTAATATTGTAAGTATTGGCAACTTGAAGATGATTGGTAAAGACATTAGAGGAAGATGTAGAAGGCTTATCTATTGTTCGTTTGAATTGCTCGAGATAATACTTCTTTTGCTCAGAGTCTTGGAGATTACTTATTATTTCAAGAAGAGGATCTTGTTCTTTGGAGAGAACATTAATCGTAGGTTCTTCTTGACTAGACTGGGAAGAAGATAATTTTGTGTCATCATCTTCGAGTTGGTTAAATTGCTGTTCAAGTTCATCATCAGCAACATCAGAAGTATCACTATCTTCTAATAAAAGGTTTTCGATCTGGTTAAGAACAGACTAATCTAAATCAAGATTTCTAACTTTGTTAGACAACTTGCAGTATTTGGCTATATGACCTGGTTTGTTGCATTTGAAGCATCTGCCAGAATTGGGACTTTGGAAGTTTGTTGGTTTATGTTTACTGGGAAAGGTTTTGGATTTATAAGGAAACGGTATATATATATATATATATATATATATATATATATATATATATATATATATATATATATATATATATATATATATATATATATATACCAGTAGGGCCTGACCTAAACTCGTCACTACTCGACCGAGGTTAGGCTTGGCACTTACTGAGTACCGTTGTGGTGTACTCATGCCCTTCCCTGCATATGTTTTTCATGTACAGATCCAGGTACCGCTTATCAGCCGTATTATCAGTGAGTCGAGACAACTTGGACACTTCAAGGTATATCTGGCGCATTCGCAGACCTCGAAGTCCCCTTCTACTCTTTCCCAAGTCAAACAGTTACTGTATTTCCTTTTTGTTAGACTCCGGAGGATAGAGATAGTGATTTCATTCTGTAGTTTGTGATTCACGGTGTTCTGGGTCTTGGGATACTTGTGTACATTTCGAGAGTGATTAATGTATATGCCGAGCGACATCTTAATTGCTTATTTAAATTTCCTTGTTAAATTGTTAATTTTCATTTTTCCACTCCATTTTCGCAAAGTGTTAGGATTATCTAGTCGTAGAGACTAGGTGCCGTCACGACAATTCACGAAGGGAGAATTTGGTCATGACAAGTTGGTTGGAGAATTTGGATCGTGACAAGTTGGTATCAGAGCTCTAGGTTCATAGGTTTCATGAATCACAAGCCAGTTTATTAGAATCTCGCGGACGGTACGGAGACGTCTGTACTTACCTTCGGGAGGCTATGGAACTGTTAGGAAATTTTTCACTTCTTTGGATTCCTTGTCGTGCGAAATTGTTGACTTTGAAATTCTAAACTTCTGTCTTCTATTCTCTTACATATGGTGAGGACACGTGCAATTGGAGATGACCAGGCACCTGCGCCCCCTGCTAGAGCCGCCAGAGGTCGGGGCCGGTGTAGAGGCCGAGGACGCCCATGTGGTGCAGCCAGAGCACTCGAGCGAGCTGCTACAGAGGAGCCACCAGTAGCTCCAATCGGAGCACAGGCACCTGAGACGGCTACTACTACCACACCAGCTCTTCAAGAGACCTTTGCACAGTTTCTGAACATGTTCGGCACTCTAGCTCAGGCAGGGTTGATTCCCCTTGCTCCAACCACATCTTAGGATGGGGGATGAGCACAGACTCCCGCCGCTCGTACCCTAGAGCATCAGATTCAGGTTGATCAGATTCCAGAGGTTATACCGGTGCCACCTGTAGCCCCAGTTGCGCCCGAGGGTAGGGCAGCAGTTTCAGAGGAGGAGCAACATAGGCTCGAGAGGTACAAGAAGTCGGAGGTACAACATAGGCCTAGCATCAGAGGATGCTCAGGTATTTCTGGAGGAGTGCCACCGTATCCTCCGTACTGTGGGTATCGCAGAGTCGAGTGGGGTTTCTTTCACTGCTTTTCAGCTTCGAGGAGCAGCCTATCAGTGGTGGCATACTTATGAGTTGGACAGTCCGGCCGAGGCAACTTCCCTTACATGGACTCAGTTTTCGGACATGTTTTTGAGAGAGCACATCACTCAGAGCCTCAGGGATGCATGGTGCAAGGAGTTTGAGCAGTTGTACTAGGGTGCTATGACTGGTTCAGAGTATGCAGTCCGTTTCAGTGACTTGGCTAGACATGCGCCGGCCTTGGTTTCTACAGTTTGAGAGAGGGTTCGTCGGTTTATTGAGGGACTCTATCCCAGCATCAGGACTAGGATGTCCCGGGAGCTAGAGATGGATATCTCGTATCAGTAGGTAGTGAGTATTGCTAGGAGAGTGGAGGGCATGCTTGCTCGAGATAGGGAGGAGAGAGAGGCCAAGAGGTCTCGAGAGTCTGACCATTATTCTGCTGCCCGTGCCCCAGCTGCAGTTCGTCATGGTAGGGGCTACGTGAGTCGCCCCATTCATTCAGCTCTTCGAGATGCCATTGGTGTTCCAGCCCCTTCTAGGCCTCAGGAGCCTTATTATGCACCTCCAGTATCTAGCGTGCCTCCTGCACGAGGTGCTTTTAGCGGCCAATTCAACAGACCTGGCCCGAGCCAGCCACAGCAGCCACGCCTTCCCAGAGCTTATTTTAAGTGTGGCGACACTCGTCATATAGTGAGGGATTGCCCCAGACTTTGGAGGAGTGCACCTCCACAGACTTCTCAGCCACAACGTGCTCCACAGGGTCCCCGGGCTATGGTTATAGCACCAGCTTCCACTCCACCTGCTTAGCCAGCCCGAGGTGGAGGTCGGGGAGGTAGAGGTCACCCTAGAGGGGGAGGCCAGGCCAGATACTATGCCCTTATTGCTCGTACAGAGGTAGTTGCTTCCGATTATGTCATTACAGGTATTGTTCCGGTCTATCATGGAGATGCATTGATTCTATTCCATCCAGGCTCCACTTATTCTTATTGTCATCTTAGTTTGCCCCGCATTTGGGCGTATCTCGGAATTCTTTGAGTTCCCCTATTTATGTGTCTACTCTTGTGGGAGATTCTCTTGTTGTGGACCGCATGTATCAGTTGTGTTTGATTACTCTTAGTGGTTTTGAGACTAGAGCTAATTTATTATTGCTCAGCATGGTTGACTTTGAAGTTATTTTAAGCATGGACTGGTTGTCGCCCCATTATGCTATTCTTGATTGTCACTCCAAGACCGTGACGCTGGCTATGCCGGGTTTACCGCGATTAGAGTGGAGGGGTACCTTAGATTACACTATAGTAGAGTTATTTCATTTTTTAAAGCTCAATGAATGGTTGAGAAGGGGTGTTACGCGTATCTAGCATATGTGAGAGATGTCAGTATTGATACCCCTACCGTTGAGTCAGTCCCAGTAGTGAGGTATTTCCCTAATGTGTTTCCAGCTAATCTTCCGGGCATGCCGCCCGACAGAGATATTGATTTTGGCATTGATTTGTTGCCGGGCACTCAGCCCATCTCTATTCCTCCTTATCGTATGGCCCCTCCTGAGTTGAAGGAGTTGAAGGAATAGTTACAGGAATTGCTTGATAAGGGCTTCAATCAGCCCAGTGTCTCACCTTGGGGTGCTCCTATCTTGTTTGTGAAGAAAAATGATGGTCTAATGCGTATGTGCATTGATTATCGCCAGTTGAACAAAGTCACAGTGAAGAACAGGTATCTTTTGCCTCGTATTGATGACCTATTTGATCAGTTACATGGTGCCAGAGTGTTTTCCAAGATTGACTTGCATTCAGGTTATCATCAGTTGAAGATTCGGGAGCCAGATATCCCGAAGATTGCTTTCAGGACTCGGTATGGCCACTAGGAGTTCCTTGTGATGTCATTTGGGTTGACCAATGCCCCAGTAGCTTTTATGCATTTGATGCACAGTGTGTTCCGTCCCTATATTGACTCTTTCGTCATAGTATTCACTGATGACATTCTATTGTATTCCCGGACTCGGGAGGATCATGAGCGGCACCTGAGGACGGTGCTTCAGACTTTGAGAGAAAAGAAGTTATATGCAAAGTTCTCTAAATGTGAGTTCTGGTTAGCTTCCGTGGCATTTTTGGGTTATGTGGTATCGAGTGAAGGGATTCGAAGAAGGTGGAAGCAGTGCAGAGTTGGCCCATACCGACCTCAACTACAGAGATCCAGCGCTTCCTTGGTTTGGCGGGGTATTACTGTCGGTTTGTTGAGGGATTCTCATCTATTGCAGCGCCTATGACCAGGCTGACCCAAAAGGGTGCTCCATTCAGATGGATAGAGGAGTGCGAGGAGAGCTTTTAGAAGCTCAAGACAGCTTTGACTACAAAGCCCCAGTATTGGTATTGCCTTCAGGTTCGGGATCTTATACTGTTTATTATGATGCTTCGCGAGTTGGTCTCGGCGCGATGTTAATGCAGGACCCTAGGGTGATTGCCTACGCATCCAGACAACTGAAGGTGCATGAAAAGAACTTTCCTGTCCACGACCTTGAGCTAGCAGCTATTGTTGATGCCTTGAAGATATGGCGGCACTATTTGTACGGTGTTCCTTGTGAGATCTACACTGATCACCGGAGTTTGCAGTATCTGTTCAAGCAGAAGGATCTTAATTTGCATAAGAGAAGGTGGTTAGAGCTACTTAAGGATTATGAAATCACCATTTTGTACCACCCTAGGAAGGCCAGTGTGGTGGCCTATGTTTTGAGTCGCCGGGTAGAGAGTTTGGGGAGTTTAGCATATCTACCAGCAGTAGAGAGGCCCATGGCGTTGGATGTTCAGGTCTTAGCCAGCTAGTTTGTGAGATTGGATATTTTTAAGCCGAGTCAAGTATTGGCTTGTGTGGTCTCTCGGTCTTCTCTTTATGATCGTATCAGGGAGCATCAATATGATGACCCCCATATGCTTGTCCTTAAGGACATAGTTCAGCACGGTGATGCTAAGGAGGTCACCATTGAAGATGATGGTGCATTGAGGACGCAGGGCAGGCTATGTGTGCCCAATGTAGACGAATTGCGTGAGTTGATTCTTTAGGAGGCTCACAGCTCGCGGTACTCCATTCATCCGGGTACCACAAAGATGTATCAGGACTTGAGGCATCATATTGGTGGTGTAGAATGAAGAAGGACATAGTGGAATATGTAGCCCGGTGTCTAAATTGCTAGCAGGTGAAGTATAAGCATCATCGGCCGGGTGGATTGCTTCAGAAGTTAGAGATTCAGGAGTGGAAATGGGAGCGGATCACAATGGATTTCGTTGTTGGACTCCCACGGACTTAGCGGAATTTTGATGCAGTATGGGTGGTTGTGGATAGGCTGACCAAGTTAGCTCATTTCATTCTTGTGATGACTACCTATTCTTCCGAGCAGCTGGCTCAAGTTTATATCCGTGAGATTATCAGGCTTCATGGAGTACCGATATCTATCATCTCTGACCGGGGTACGTAGTTCACATCACAGTTTTGGAGAGCAGTACAGCAGGAGTTAGGCACTCGAGTGGAGTTGAGCACGGCATTTCACCCTCAGACGGACGGGCAGTCCGAGCGCACTATTCAGATTTTTGAGGATATGCTCCGTGCGTGTGTAATGGAGTTTGGAGGTTCTTGGGATCAGTTCTTGCCCCTTGCAGAGTTTACTTACAACAATAGTTATCAGTCCAGCATTCAGATGGCACCGTATGAGGCTCTGTATGGTAGACGATGTCGGTCCCCAGTGGGTTGGTTCCGGGCGAGGCTAGATTATTGGGCACAAACTTGGTTCAGGACTCTTTGGAGAAGGTTAAGGTGATTCTGGATAGACTTCGCACAGCCTAGTCCAGACGGAAGAGTTATGCGGACCGGAAGGCCCACGATGTTGCATTCATGGTTTGAGAGCGGGTCTTACTTCGGGTTTCGCCTATGAAGGGCATTATGAGGTTTGGAAAGAAGGGCAAGCTGAGCCCGAGGTTTATTTATCCCTTTGAGGTATTGCGGCGAGTTGGGGAGGTTGCTTATGAGCTTGCCTTACCTCCTAGCCTAGCAGGAGTTCATCTGGTATTTCATGTTTCGATGCTCCGGAGGTATCACGGCGATCTGTCTCATGAGTTGGATTTCATCTCAGTCCAATTGGACAAGGATCTATCCTTTGTTGAGGAGCCAGTGGCTATTTTGGACAAGCAGGTTCGGAAGCTGAGGTCAAAGAACATTGCATCAGTAAAGGTTCAGTGGAGGGGTCAGCCGGTCGAGGAGGCGACTTGTGAGATCGAGCACGATATGCGCAACCATTATCCTCATTTTTTCACCACTTCAGGTATGTCTCTATACTCGTTCGAGGACGAATGATTGTTTTAAGAGGGGGCAGATGTAACAACCCGGCCGGACGTTTTGAGAGTTATAGCCCTGATCCCCTATTAACTGCTTCCCCCATATCTATTTCTGCTATTGTGACTTGCCGGGAGGTTTCATTTTGGTTTTTGGAGTATTTTGGGACACTTAGTCCCTAAACGGAGGCTTAAGTCTTAGGATTTGGACCGTAGTCGAAACTGTGTGAAGACGACTTCGGAATGCAGTTCTGTCGATTCCGTTAGCTCCGTTGGGTGATTTTGGGCTTAGGGGTGTGTCCAGATTGTGTTTTGGAGGTCCTTAGCTCATTTAGGCTTGAAATGACGAAAGTTAGATTTTTGGAGATTTGGACCGATAGTGGAATTTTCGATATCGGGGTCGGAATCTGATTCCGGAAGTTGGAGTAGGTCTACAATGTTGAATATGACTTATGTTCAAAATTTGAGGTCATTCGGACGTGGTTTGATATGTTTCAGCATCGGTTGTTGAATTTTGAAGTTTCAAGTTCTTTAAGTTTGAATTGGAGGGTGATTTGTGATTTTTAGCATTGTTTGATGTGATTTGAGGGCTTGATTAAGTTCGTGTGATGTTTTAGGACTGGTTGGAATGTTTGGTTGAGGTCCTGGGGGCCTCGAGTGTGTTTCGGATGCTTAACGGATGAAATATTGGACTTATCAATTTCTGAAGTAGCTGGTTTCTGGTGTTTTCGCACCTGCGGTGGGGAGACCGCAGGTGCGGGATCGCATGTGCGGAGAGTGAAGTGCAGAAGTGTAAAAGTGGAGTTCCAGGTGTAAGGCCCCGTAAAAAGTTGTGCTCACAACCTAGTAGCTTGCAGTGTCAGGTTCCGAATATGTGTTGGGAATGTGTAAACCTCTTCGCGGTGAACTTGCTCGCCGCGGTTCGGACCCATCGTACTGATCTAAGTATTTAAAAATCAAAGAACCAAGTTTTTCCAGAAAAGTGTTATTTTGCGGTCCAGAATGCGATCGCAAATCATGTATGCGAGCCGCATTTCTGCCGCAGATTGAGTCAGTGGTTTGGTTAAAATTAAGGTCAAAATGCGGTCCATTATGCGACCTCATAACTGATATGCGGACCGCATTTCTATCGCAAAATGAGTCCATGTGCCAGTCAAATTTGAGGTCAATTATGCGGTGCACTATGCGACCGCAGATCGTGTATACGGACCGCATTTCCGCCGCGAACCCAGACAGGAGGATCAGAGTTTTGGAGAACTTTCGCGGTCCATTATGCGGACCGCATTTCCACTCTGCGATCGCAAAGTGCGACTGCAAACCTAACTCGGGCTCCTATTTTTCTAAATTTTAAACCCGACCCCCTTTTTAATAAAACACCCCAACCCCTCATTTTTTACAAGTTTTCTGAACAAAATAAGAGAGAAAAAGAGAGGGTTCTTGAGAGAGAAAGTCATCTTCATCGAATTTGATTCTTCAAAACTATCCGGGCCGGGAAATTTCAAGTAATTGTCTTCTTCTCCATTCTTGCAGGTAGAAATCCCCAACCCCTTTTCATTGAATTTCAGGTGTAAACATAAAGGGGGATTCTCATGCATTGATTCTTGAAAACGAAGTCGAAACATACATGCATGTCTTTTAAAACCTAAAACCTAGTAAGGGAAATTGGGTAGAAGTAGAGGTTTGCAAAAGAAGGGCTGATGACCTAAATATGTTCGGGTGGTAATTGTGAGCTTCAATTCTAAGATATATGTGTTAACTTGTGCACTAGATTGACGTTGCTAGACTGTTTGGTGAATTGAAAGTAGAAGTTAAAAGGGGATTCGGCTCCAGGTATGTATGGCTAACTTTGACCTTTGTAAAATCACCTTGTTTCGGGTACGAATATTTGGTATGTGATATCTACGTGGATTATGTGTGAAATTCTGTGATTGGTATGAATTGGGTGTTTGTGGTTAAGTCTCCCGATATAATGGTATAAGTAATTGGCGATAAACCAAATGTGTGATTGTGAAAGTGTTATGTGGTAAGAGCTGAGCAACAGATGATGGAAGGAAATCGTAAATGATGCAATTTGAACAACTGTGGTAATAACATATATGGCTTGTCGTCGGCAATTATCGTTGTGACATAAAATGCATATGAGTTATTGAATATGATGGAAATGGTATTGATGGTTATGGAAATTCTTTGTGAATTGTTGTTGTAGTTCTTGAGAATTGTTGTTGTTGTTCTTTGTGAATTATTGTTATTGTTGTTGTGAAATGATATTCTGGATGGCGTGAAGCCATGTGATTGAACTGTGGACTATTGTTGTTGTGTAAAATGTGATTTTCCGGTGGGATCGGGTTGCGCGCCGCAACACAAAATGATAAATTGTGGGTTGGGGTGATAAGGGTGGCCGAGGTAATAAGGGTGGAAAAGTGATCGAAATCACTATTGAAATGAACGTATGTGAAAGTTGTGAAATCGTTGATGTAATGAAATGATGTTGGAAGGGAGAAAGGAGAGATTGTGAAACTTGTTTGACTTTGGTTGTTCCTTTCATGTACATTTGATTGTTGATTCTATTACGGTACATTACTTGTGTATTGTTTGAGTTTACTTGGGGTAAAGTTTGTTCATACATACCAGTACAGTTCAAATGTACTGACATCCCTTTTGCCGGGGGCGCTACATTCGTGTTATGATTGTAGGTGGATCTATAGCAGGTACTCCAGTCCACCGTCCGTAGCACTCCTTCACTTTCCGTCAGCTGAATTGGTGAGCCCCTTTTCTCTCGGGGCCCTGAGTGGCTCATGCCGCTTTTATTTCGGAGTCTTGTTTTGGCATTTGTGTAAGGTATAGCCGGAGCCTTGTTACCGGCAATTATTGTATCATCCTTTTGTATCCTTAGAGGCTCCGTAGACACAATATGGGTAGTGTACATATGTATTTTGGGTAAGTAATGGTACGGTTCGGAATCGTGATCCACGTTGGTAAATGTTGTAAGTATTTGGTATCCTATGATGGTAATGATAAAAAGGTAGAAATGAATTCAAGTTGTAAGTTTATGCTTAAGTTATAAATGGCTATTTCACAGGAATAATGCATATTGAAATCACGGAGTAACGCGTGGGATAGGAAAGGCAATTCCAGGTCCGCTTGACTGGGGTCCTCCGGTTGAGCGCCGGTCACGTCCCTCGGTTTTGGGGCATGACAAACTTGGTATCAGAGCCTAAGGTTTTAAAGTGTCCTAGGATGTCTCGGAGCAGTGTCTAGTAGAGTCCTTCTTATCGGTGTGTTGTCGACCACATCTATTAGTTGGAGGCTATTCGGACATTTAGGAATTTCACCCTTCTTTGATACTCCAATCGTGCGATAGAGCTCAAGTTAGGGAGCTGATTTCCTCTCTAAGTCTTATTCTCAAGATTGGTAACCTTGATACCATAATCCGCGAATTTGAAGCATGTAAGGAGGGATTGATCCCACCATTGAGTCTGAGTGGATTGCCCAAGGACTTGTTAGGAGAATGTATTGAGCTGTGGATGGATTGGTAAGACATATCGCTAAGAGGGGAGTGTCCTTGTCCCTATTGATGTCTTTTCACCATCAGATCATGTAGTATATCAGTATGTTACCTACGTACGTTAGGGATGTGGAGTCGAGGGGTATCGACTAAGCTATTGCCCTATCAACCAAACGTCATTAAGGGACTCAAATGAAAATTTCTACTCGTTGTGTATGTACATCCATATTGAAGAGTTCTCATAAACATGGTCTTAACAAGGTGTTGAATAACAAACATTGCGTGTATCGACTCTTTGAACGAGACGCACTATTCATGAATCCACTCTATTATGAATTCTCTTATTTACATTCTTGTGGAATTAAGTTCTATAATTGCGTCCTTGAATGGAGTTATAACTCTAGGATTAATGCTTCCCACTTTCTTTTCCTAAATTNCTGTTTTTCTGTATTTCATTAGCATCTGGGTAGTTCTCAAGTCAAAATCCATGAAGAACTCATTATGAACATCTACAAACCCTCCATGATTATTCTATACTATCTCATTGGGTTCCCATATCACTTCAAGTTCATCAAGGGTTGATAGCATGTCGCAATTGCTGAGATTGAATGATCTCCTTTCGATAATAGATTATCTGCACATGCGCTAGTCCAACGATCTACTTATCAGTCTAACTCTCGCCTTTAGGTTTTGGGTTGACCAAGGAGAAATACACCTAGTAACACATTCATATGTCAAAGCCTTTCTCTCAGTCAAGTCTTATAGCATCTCCCAATGTGGTTTGCAATAGCTGGTTGTGTAGAAGTGTGTTGTAGTGCTTCATTATGAAGTAGAGTTGCTAAACATAATTGGATTATTTTGAATTCTAGAGCTATACATCACGTGACTTCATACAGTGATCTTCTTTCAAAAAATGTAGCTTCTCGTAATCGCTTTATATTACCACCCTTCCTAGTGGATACAATGTAAAGGATACTTCCATAAGGCTCTTTCACTTTCTTTTCATTTGTCTTGCATGGTGTGTTGATTACCCGTAATCTTCAATGCGATATTATCTCAATGTCTTGACTAGTCATCCAACTATGCGATCCAATTAAAGTCACCTCATTTTTATACTCTACAAGTACCCTTTTCTAAAAGGACACTAAAAGTGGGTAAATCCCCCTTTACTATAGACCTCTAATGTCTTCGACTTAGTTTAAGCTTGTTGGTTCCAAATGGTGCTCATTAGTTTTGCTACACTACTATCTATTTCATCTGATAACTCTCATTGTAAAATTCATTTACGTTTCATGGCATCAAAGAGGAAGTCTTGTAGCATTAAGGAAGGGGACATATTCCTTTTGTTAGAATAAATAAATATTGATGGTATTCTTTGTAGATGTTCTTCTAACAACCATTTACCTGCTCTGCTTATCCATGTGACTAGATAACCCAGGTTACTTCTCCTCAATAAATGCATTAAGACGTCTCATTCTTTTGAACTTATCCATGTGGGCACTTTGAGGTCTTGTTTTATACCAACTCGTAACGGTTTTAAGTACCTTCTCGCCATTGTTATTGATTTTCTAGGACTACGAGGGCTTGTCTCATGGGTTTCAAAAGTAATGATTTTCCTTTAAGCTCAGGCTGAAATTGCCCTGATTTCAAACCAAAGTGTGTCCCCTTTTTCCAAAGTCTTAAATGGGTCGGATTGGATGGGTTATGTGGCTTTCTTCTCACTCGGCTTCTAGAATAATTGACTATATCATTGTCATGTGAGGGGAGTTTTGCTACCCTTGGTATTCTACCTCCTTTGGTGGATAAGAGTGTCATTTGTCTTTCTCCCCGGAGCATCATGTTAACCATTAGAATGCCTCTAACCAATACATGATTTCATCCCAATATTTAGATGTACGAGCTATGTGGCTTTACTCGTGAAAGGGGTGAGATTAGATGCCTTCGGATTTTTGCACATATCATGAGCATATTGATTTGGAAGACAAGTTGGCATACCTTTAGTTCTCTCATATAGGGTCAATTGTCAGGGAGGGTTAAGCTGTTTGAGTTATGATAATCTCGTAAGTGTTTTAACTTCATTTTCATTCTCATAGGCTTACGGCACAGATTCCTTGTGTCAGCTAACGTCAGGAGTGTAATTCCACTTCATGTATTTTGAATCCCATATCGCATCCAAGGTACCAGAGCATGAATTGATTTTCCCTTCACTCTAGGAAACGACTGGGTCATGTACTTGAATATTCCTCCTTAATGATTCCTATTGCCAATATACTACTTACCCCTATGCCTCATTTGTGTAATAATTGACGTCATCACAGTGATTAACCATGTCAGCATTGTTAGTTGTAACTTTCATGTCCCTTAGCATATAACCTCAGAAAGTACTCTACTCAGCGCATTAATGGATTCCTGAATAACTCCAGCCTGATCTTGAACTCTGTTGTTCCTCATTGTATTAGATCCATTGGGTATTGTAAGTTCAGACGAGTCAAAGATGAAGCTTCACAGTGTGATCACATGTATATTTGATAGGTAATTTTATGGTCAGTATATGATAGCACATCTTAGAGTAATTATTGAAGGTGAGGTTAGTGGATAGTTAGCTTATGCGAAATATCTACTTGTTATCCTTGTTAAGCAAGTTTAGGGGTCGAAATTGCTCCGGTGAATGTGTTCTGGCGAAGTCTGTAGATATAAGAGGCCATTGAAGGCCGAGAGTGCTGTGGAAATAAAATATTTTTTCTTGATTGCATAGCTGTTGGTTTTGATTTGAAAGGTATCTTCTAGGGGATATGATTTAAAAATGTGCAGTCCATGCCCAGGTATCATCGTGATAAAGTAGTGTTTGTAATGCTGAGGTTCTTGTCATTGATATATAGATATTGTGGTGCTTTATCGAGTTGAGGAAGCCACATGGGAAGCGGAAGATGAAAGGAAAGAGAAATATCCCCACCTGTTTGAACCCATCTAAGTAGTGGTCGTGCGAACTCCTATCTCTAAGCAAACTGATGTTGTGTTCAATTTGGTGCAAAGACACCCCATCTTTTCGTTCTAAATGCTTTACTATTGTAACTCCTCAAGTTGTGCAAGAATTGCAAGTGTTGTGATTATTTGAGTCATGTGCAACCCCTTTTGTTAAATGAAAGTCTTTGTGATAAGTGGATGATTAATGGTAGTGTAGATTGGTAATGATAAACTGAAATGCATATAGAGTACTAAAGTGGTTGAACTGTGTGAGACTCATTGAAGTGACTAATTTATGTGCAAAATGTAACAAGTGATTGAATATGTGCAAATTGTTAAGGTAATGAGTTGCATTCCAGTTGTAGAGATAATTGGAATCGTGTAATGGTGCTTGGAAATATGTTTCGGGGGCTCTCTGACAGGTAGATAAGCCTAATTACAAAGGAAACTCTGGCAAAATTTTTCTAAAAATATGGAGTTAGTAAAAAAATTGGAAGTTTGCATATCATGTTTTTTTTCAAAACCAACTGATTTTCAAGATCCTCATTCGAGGACGAATGATTTTAAGTGGGGGAGGATGTAAGGCCCCGTAAAAATTTGTGCTCAAAACCTAGTAGCTTGCAGTGTCAGGTTCCGAATATGTGTTGGGAATGTGTAAAACCTCGCCGCGGTTCGGACCCATCATACTGATCTAAGTATTTAAAAATCAAAGAACCAAGTTTTTCCAGAAAAGTGTTATTTTGCGGTCCAGAATGCGGTCGCAAATCATGTATGCGGACCGCATTTCTGCCGCAGATTGAGTCAGTGGTTTAGTTAAAATTAAGGTCAAAATGCGGTCCATTATGCGACCGCATAACTGATATGCGGACCGCATTTCTATCGCAAAATGAGTCCATGTGCCAGTCAAATTTGAGGTCAATTATGCGGTGCACTATGCGACTGCAGATCGTGTATGCGGACCGCATTTCCGCCGCAAACCCAGATAGGAGGATCAGAGTTTTGGAGCACTTTTGCGGTCCATTATGCGGACCGTATTTCCACTCTGTGATCGCAAAGAGCGACCGCAAACCTAACTCGGGCTCCTATTTTTCTAAATTTTAAACCCGACCCCCTTTTTAATAAAACACCCCAACCCCTCATTTTTTACAAGTTTTCTGAACAAAATAAGAGAGAGGAAGAGAGGGTTCTTGAGAGAGAAAGTCATCTTCATCGAATTTGATTCTTCAAAACTATCCGGGCCGGGAAATTTCAAGTAATTGTCTTCTTCTCCATTCTTGCAGGTAAAAATCCCCAACCCTTTTTCATTGAATTTCAGGTGTAAACATAAAGGGGGATTCTCATGCATTGATTCTTGAAAACGAAGTCGAAACATACATGCATGTGTTTTAAAACCTAAAACCTAGTAAGGGAAATCGGGTAGAAGTAGAGGTTTGCAAAAGAAGGGTAGATGACCTAAATATGTTTGGGTGGTAATTGTGAGCTTCAATTCTAATATATATGTGTTAACTTGTGCACTAGATTGATGTTGCTAGACTGTTTGGTGAATTGAAAGTAGAAGTTAAAAGGGGATTCGGCTCCAGGTATGTATGGCTAACTTTGACCTTTGTAAAATCACCTTGTTTGGGGTACGAATATTTGGTATGTGATATCTACGTGGATTATGTGTGAAATTCTGTGATTGGTATGAATTGGGTGTTAGTGGTTAAGTCTCCCGATATAATGGTGTAAGTAATTGGCGATAAACCAAATGTGTGATTGTGAAAGTGTTATGTGGTAAGAGCTGAGAAACAAATGATGGAAGGAAATCGTAAATGATGCAAATTGAACAACTGTGGTAATAACATATATGGCTTGTCGTGGGCAATTATCGTTGTGATATTAAATGCATATGAGTTATTGAATATGATGGAAATGGTATTGATGGTTATGGAAATTCTTTGTGAATTGTTGTTGTTATTCCTTGAGAATTGTTGTTGTAGTTCTTGAGAATTGTTGTTGTTGTTCTTTGTGAATTATTGTTATTGTTGTTGTGAAATGATATTCTGGATGGCGTGCAGCCATGTGATTGAACTGTGGACTATTGTTGTTGTGTGAAATGTGATTGTCCAGTGGGATCGGGTTGCGCGCCGCAACACAAAATGATAAATTGTGGGTTGGGGTGATAAGGGTGGCCGAGGTAATAAGGGTGGAAAAGTGATCGAAATCACTATTGAAATGAACGTATGTGAAAGTTGTGAAATCGTTGATGTAATGAAATGACGTTGGAAGGGAGAAAGGAGAGATTGTGAAACTTGTTTGACTTTAGTTGTTCCTTTCATGTGCATTTGATTGTTGATTCTATTACGGTACATTACTTGTGTATTGTTTGAGTTTACTTGGGGTAAAGTTTGTTTGTACATACCAGTACAATTCAAATGTACTGACGTCCCTTTTGCCGGGGGCGCTACATTCGTGTTATGATTGTAGGTGGATCTATAGCAGGTACTCCAGTCCACCGTCCGTAGCACTCCTTCACTTTCCGTCAGCTGAATTGGTGAGCCCCTTTTCTCTCGGGGCCCTGCGTGGCTCATGTCGCTTTTATTCCGGAGTCTTGTTTTGGCATTTGTGTAAGGTATAGTCGGAGCCTTGTTACCGGCAAGTATTGTATCATCCTTTTGTATCCTTAGAGGCTCCGTAGACACAATGTGGGTAGTGTACATATGTATTTTGGGTAAGTAATGGTACGGTTCAGAATCGTGATCCACGTTGGTAAATGTTGTAAGTATTTGGTATCCTATGATGGTAATGATAAAAAGGTAGAAATGAATTCAAGTTGTAAGTTTATGCTTAAGTTATAAATGGCTATTTCACAGGAATAATGTATATTGAAATCACGAGGTAACGCGTGGGATAGGAAAGGCAATTCCAGGTCCGCTTGACTGGGGTCCTCCGGTTGAGCGCCGGTCGCGTCCCTCGATTTTGGGGCGTGACACCAGGGGTCGCAGGTGCGAGGTGCATTCTGCATCTGCGATGCCCGCAGATGCGATGGGTAGATCGCAGAAGCGGTGAAGGACTGCAGAAGCGGACAATCGTCCGCAGGTGCGCATGCGCAGGTGCAACCCTGTTATCGCAGAAGCGGACCCAGGTGTCTTAAGTCAATTCCGCACCTGCGATGGAAGTTCCGCAGGTGCGGCATCGCAGGTGCGACTGAGGGTCCGCAGGTGCGAGATCACTGGTAAAAAAAGGGCCAAATCGAATGTTTATGTTATTGTTCACCATTTGACTTTGAGAGCTCGGATTTAGGCGATAATTTGAAGGATTTTCAGAAAAAGCTATTGGGTAATGATTCCTAACGCGTTTTTGGTTGTATTCCATTAATCCGTAGTTGATTTCATCATTTAATTAAGGAAATTGCGTGAGAAATTGGGGAAGAATAGTGGAAGTTCTTCAACTAAGTTTTTGAGTTTTGACTGGGATTTTGATGTTGGATTGGTATAATTTTGGTACGAGTGAACTCGTGAGTGAATGGGTGTTCATATTTTGTGACTTTTACCCGATTTCGAGACGTTCGCCCGGGGAGGCTTTTTGGGCGATTTTCCAATTTCTTGGTTTAGCTTCGATTTCATTAGGTAGATTAGTTTCTTGTAGTTATATTTATGTTATGATTTTGGCTAGATTTGGGCCACTCGGAGTCGAATATCCGTGGAAAGAGCACGGTTACGGATTGATTTGAGCTTGGTTCAAGGTAAGTGGCTTGCCTAACCTTGTGTGGGGGAACTCCCCTTAGGATTTGGTATGGTTTTGATATGTGAGTGCTGTGTACACGAGGTGACGAGTGCGTACACGGGCTATTTGTTGTAAAACTCCGTTTTTCACTAAGTAATAACCTGTTTCACTTTATTTGAGCTACACTAGCATATGTAATTATCCTGTTTAGTTTAGAATAACATGTCTACGTGTCTTAATTTCCTATCTGAACTCTGTGCAACATGCTTAATGAATTCCCTACTTTTTCCTTGACTTGTACTTAGTCTAAATTGTAGGATTTCGTGTTGTAGTTGTTATTCCTACTGTTGAGTTGTTATTTACTTTTGGGACTACGGAACGGTATTCCGGGAGATCCCCTGCATATTTACTTTGGGACTACGGAACGGTATTCCGGGAGATTCCCTGACCTACATATTTACTTTGTGACTATGGAAAGGTATTCCGGGAGATCCCCCTGCACATTTATGATTGGAACTACGAGACGGTATCTTGAGAGATCCCCTGTTGTTATCTTTGTGTACTGAGCTTTTACTTTCTGTGATTTCATTCTTGTTAAACTTCAGTCTATCTTTTACTGCAATATTTCATTCTGCCTTGTTTTATTATATATATATATATATATATATATATATATATATATATATATATATATATATATATATATATATATATACACACACACACACACACCCCAGTAGGGCCTACCTGACCTTGTCACTACTCGACCGAGGTTAGGCTTGGCACTTACTGGGTGCCGTTGTGGTGTAGTCATGCCCTTCCCTGCACATGTTTTTCGTGTGCAGATCCAGGTACCGCTTATCAGCCGCATTATTAGTGAGTCGAGACAGCTTGGAGACTTCAAGGTATATCTGCCGCGTTCGCAGATGTCGGAGTCTCCTTCTACTCTTTCCCATGTCAAACACTTCCTGTATTTCCTTTTTGTTAGACTCTGGAGGATAGAGATACTGATTTCATTCTATAGTTTGTGATTCACGGTGTTCCGAGTCTTGGGATAGTTGTGTACATTTCGAGAGTGATTAATGTGTATGCCGAGCGGTATCTTAATTGCTTATTTAAATTTCCCTGTTAAATTGTTAATTTTCATGTTTCCATTTAATTCCCGCAAAGTGTTAGGCTTACCTAGTCGTAAAGACTAGGTGCTATCACGATAATTCACAGAGGGAGAATTTGGGTCGTGACAAGTTGGTTGGAGAATTTGGGTCGTGACAAGTTGGTTGGAGAATTTGGGTCGTGATAGCTCGGCCATAGTAGGCTCGATATACAACTTACCATCTGATCAGAGGTTACCCAATATGGGCCTGCCCACCGATTATAGCTCGACATACATACATACATATATATATACATATATATATATATGTCACGACCCGGATTTTCCACCATCGGGAGTCGTGATGGCGCCTACTGTCGGAGCTAGGCAAGCCAAGTATTAAAACATTTTCTGATAACATCACAACGATATATATAAAACGAGTCATTTAAATAAAAGCGGAAGTCTTAAAAACATAGATAACTGAAAACCAAATGCGGAAGTTTAAATACAACTCTACCCAGATCCGGTGTCACTAACTCACGAACTACTAAAGAGTGCTAAAAACAAGTCAGAATAGAAGTACATCAATGTTTGTCTCGGTACAAGAAAAACAAACTAATAACATAGAAGGGACTCCGGCCTGTGGACGTCAGTTAGGCTACCTCGAAAGTCCCTGGACTGAAGTCAGCTCCCGATCAAATCCTACTGCTGAGGCCCAAAAGCTGCTCCTGGATCTGTGCAAAAAGATGCACAGAGTGTAGCATCAGCACAACCGACCCCATGTGCTGGTAAGTGCCTGACCTAACCCCGGCGAAGTAGTGACGAGGCTAGACAGGACCTACTAATAACAACCTGTGCAGATATATATGTATATACAAGTGCAACGAAATAACAGCAGAAAATACCAATTAAGGCGGGGAGGGGACATGCTTAGGGAAAATACAGATGAAAACAACTTATCAGAAGTAAACACGAAACTACATCAGATCTCGTAATCTATATCAGTGGTCGGCGTGCTACACGATCCCATTTCATAATATATAAGTGGTCGGCGTATAATAAAGGCTCATTTCATATATAAGTGGTCGGGCGTGCCACATCGATCCCAATTCATAATTATAAGTGGTTTCCCGGCGGGAGAATACGACAAAGCAGTTAAATCCTGGCAAGGGAGCAACAACAATAACTTACACGTCCCGGCAAGGGAATAATCACATCTCTTTCTCTTACGTTCATTTCTACTTTTTAATCAAGTCAAAAATCGAGCCAACGCTCCAAGAGTTTACACATCATATTTCCTTCTCATTCTCTTCATATCAATTATAGAAACCACAATTAACAAGGAAGAGTCACTACAGAATCCCCATTAAGCAGAAATAAAGACCCACGGTCATGCTAGACACTTGGGTGTATAGATACTCGTCACCATGCCTATACATCGTACTCGATCAATTAGCAAGTAGCAAACAAGACTCAACTCCTTATTCCTCAAGCTAGGGTTAAACCAAACACTTACCTCAACTTCCACAGCTAAATCAATCCACAACGACCGCCTTCCCTCTCGAATTCGGACTCCAACTCAATCAAATCTATGAAATAACGACTTTACAACATTAATATAAGCTAAACAAATCAAACCCAATGCCTAAATATAGTTTTCTAAGCTTTCTTTTCAAAATTCCAAAAAATTGACCCCGGGCCCTCTTGGTCAAAACCCGAGGTTCGAACCAATTTCATATCACCCATTCCCCCACGAGCCTGAATATACAATTTGTTTTCAAATTCGACCCCAAAACAAGGTCTAAATCAAGAAAAAATGAAAAGCCCTAACTCTACCTTCTTTCCCCCAATTTCAACCCTAGATTACATGATTTAAGCCTTGGAGTTTGATTAATAATGATGGAAAATGAAGAAAACTAGTTGGAATTTACTAACCCAAGTGGTCTTGAAGAAAGGAGGCTTCAATGGACGTCTAAGTGCTTGGAGAAGAAAGGAGTTCGTGTATTTTTGAAGGAATCCCGTAGCTACTGTTTCTGAAAATTAACATTTAACCGGGCAAAATTTGCCCTTCGCGTTCGCGACAGGTGGGTCGTGTTCGCGAAGGGTATCACTGGAAAGGCCATCGCGTTCGCGAGCTAAGGGGGTGCGAACGCGAAGAGTAAAAGCTGGGGATTCAGAATTTGTTCTATGCGAACGCGTGGGAGCTAATGCGAACGCGATGAAGGAATTTGTAAGGCTACGCGTTCGCGAGGGGCTGTACGCGAACGCGGAGAGGAAAAATTTGGCCAAACCCCCCTGGGTCAAATAACCCTATGCGTTCGCGATGGGGTAATGCGAACGCGATGAAGGACCAAGTCAAGGCATCACGAACGCGGAAGAGGCGTCGCGAACGCGAAGAAGGAATTGTCTGCAACAGCTGAAACCCATTTTCTGCAACTTTTCTAAGTTCAAAACCACCCCGAACACCCCCGAAAACACTCCCGAGCCCTCGGGGCTCCTAACCAAACACACACACTAACTAAACAACCTCATACGAACTTAACCGTGCGATCAAATCGCCAAAATAACATCATAAACGAGGAATCAAACCTCAAAATCATCACTTTTTCTTCAAACTTCATAAACTTTCATTTTTAGATATTTAGGTCCGAAACACGTCAAACGACGTCCGATTTCGACCAAATTTCACAGGAAGCGCTTAAACCACATATAAGACTTGTACCGGGCGCCGGAACTAAAATACGGGCCCGATACCAATGCTTTCTAATCCATTTTCATTTCAAATTTCTATATAAATTCCAGAAAAACAATTTCTTTTAAAAATTCATTTCCCGGGCTCGGGACCTCGGATTTCGATTCCGGGCATACGCCCGAGTCCCATATTTTTCTACGGACCCTCCGGGACCGTCAAATTACGGGTTCGGGTCCGTTTACCCAAAATGTTGACCAAAGTCAACTTTAATCATAATAATATCAAAATTCATAAATTTTTACATAGAATTCATATTTAAGCTTTCCGGCTATGCGCCCGGACTGCGCATGCAAATCGAGGCAAGTAAAAATAAGATTTTCAAGGCCTCGGAAGCACGGGATGAATGAGAAAACAGGTGATGACCCTTTGGGTCGTCACATTCTCCATCTCTAAAACAACCGTTCGTCCTCGAACGGACAAAAGAAAGAAGTACCTGAGTCGGGAAATAGATGAGGATAACGGCTCCGCATATCAGACTCGGACTCCCAGGTCGATGCCTCAGGAGGCTGACCTCTCCACTGGACACGCACTGAAGGAAAACTCTTCGACCTCAACTGTCGAACCTGCCGGTCTAGAATAGCTACCGGCTCCTCCTCATAAGACAGATCCTTGTCCAACTGGACCGTGCTGAAATCTAACACGTGGGGTGGATCGCCGTGATACCTCCGAAGCATGGACACATGAAACACTGGATGCACGGCTGACAAGCTAGGCGGCAAGGCAAGCTTATAAGCCACATCTCCCACATGATCGAGAATCTCAAATGGACCAATGAACCTGGGGCTAAGCTTGCCCTTCTTCCCAAATCTCATCACGCCCTTCATAGGCGACACTCGGAGCAAGACCCGCTCACCAACCATGAAAGCTACATCCCGAACCTTATGATCCGCATAACTCTTTTGCCGCGGCTGAGCCGAACGAAGCCTGTCCTGAATGATCTTGACCTTATCCAAGGCCTCCTGAACTAGATCGGTACCCAATAACCTAGCCTCTCCCGGCTCAAACCATCCCACTGGAGACCGACATCGCCTACCATACAACGCCTCATATGGAGCCATCTAAATGCTGGACTGGTAACTGTTGTTGTAGGCGAACTCTGCTAAGGGCAAAAACTGGTCCCACGAGCCTCCAAAATCAATGACACAGGGTCGGAGCATATCCTCCAAAATCTAAATAGTCCGCTCGGACTGACCGTCCGTCCGAGGATGAAACGCTGTGCTCAACTCAACCCGTGTTCCCAACTCTCGCTGAACTGCACCCCAGAAACGCGAGGTAAACTGCGTACCCCGGTCCGAAATGATAGGTACCGGCACACCATGAAGGCGAACAATCTCCCGGATATAGATCTCAGCTAACCTCTCGGATGAATAGGAGACTGCCACAGGAATGAAATGTGCTGACTTGGTCAGCCTATCAACAATAACCCATATCGCATCGAACTTCTTCCGAGTCAACGGAAGTCCAGTAACGAAATCCATGATAATCCTCTCCCACTTCCACTCGGAAGCTCAATCCTCTGAAACAATCCACCAGGCTCTGATGCTCATACTTAACCTGCTGACAGTTCAAACATCGAGCCACATATGCAACAATATCCTTCTTCATCCTACGCCACCAATAATACTGCCTCAGATCCTGATACATCTTCGTGGCGCCCGGTGAATAGAATACCGAGAACTATGGGCCTCCGCTAAGATCAACTCTCGAATCCCATCGACATTGGGCATACAAACTCGCCCCTGCAATCTCAAAACACCATCATCATCTAAGGTCACCTTCGTGGCACCTCCACGCTGCACCGTGTCTCTCAGGACACACAAATGGGGATCATCAAATTGCCGATCACGGATACGCTCCAATAATGAAGAACGAGCGACCGTGCAAGCTAACACTCTGCTAGGCTCAGAAATGTCCAACCTCACAAATCGATTGGCCAAGGCCTGAATATCCAAAGCAAGCGGCCTCTGGCTGGCCGGAATATAAGCAAGACTACCCATGCTGGCGGACTTCCTACTCAATGCATCGGCCACCACATTGGCCTTCCCCGGGTGGTACAAGATAGTAACATCATAGTCTTTCAATAACTCCAACCACCTCCTCTGCCTCAAATTCAACTCCTTTTGCTTGAACAAATATTGAAGACTCTTGTGATCAGTGTACAGCTCACACGTCACACCATATAGGTAATGCCTCCAAATCTTCAAAGCATGAACAATGGCTGCCAACTCTAGATCATGAACCGGATAATTCTTCTCGTGGATCTTCAACTGCCTCGAAGCATAAGCAATGACTCTGCCATCCTGCATCAATACTGCACCGAGCCCAATACGGGAAGCATCACAATAAACTGTATAAGGCCTTGAGCCTGTGGGCAAAACCAATATCGGTGCCGAAGTCAGAGCTGTCTTGAGCTTCTGAAAGCTCTCCTCACACTCATCTGACCATCTGAACTGGGCCCCCTTCTGGGTCAATCTGGTCATCGGGGCTGCAATAGATGAAAATTCCACCACGAACCGACGGTAATAACCTGCTAACCCCAAGAAACTCCGAATCTCGGTAGCTGATGCTGGTCGAGGCCAGTTCTTGACTGCCTCAATCTTCTTCGGGTCCACCTGAATACCCTCTGCTGATACGACGTGACCCAGAAATGCAACCGAACTCAACCAGAACTCACACTTGGAGAACTTGGCATATAACTGACTATCCCTCAGAGTCTGAAGAACCACCCTAAGGTGCTGCTCGTGCTCCTCCTGGCTGCGGGAGTACACCAAAATATCATCAATAAAGACTATCACGAACATGTCCAAATATGGCTTGAACACTCGGTTCATCAACTCCATGAATGCTGCTGGGGCATTGGTCAACCCAAACGACATGACCAGGAACTCATAATGCCCGTACCGAGTGCGGAATGCGGTCTTAGGGACATCGGATGCCCTAATCCTCAGCTGGTGGTAGCCAGATCTCAAGTCTATCTTTAAAAATACCCTTGCACCCTGAAGCTGGTCGAACAAATCATCAATCCTCGACAGTGGATACTTGTTCTTAATCGTCACTTTGTTCAATTGCCGGTAATCAATGCACATCCTCATCGAACCATCCTTTTTCTTCACAAATAACACCGGCGCACCCCAAGGCGAAACGCTGGGTCTGATGAAACCCTTCTCAAGCAAATCCTGCAACTGATCCTTTAACTCTTTCAACTCTGGCGGGGCCATGCGNTTTGTACAGTAGACTCAAATAGTTTCTCGGAAGCGAAACGGGAAACCAACAACCAGACTTGGACTGGAAATCGAACAAAAACATTGGACAAGTGCTCTGATCGGAACTTTGACGGGGAACCTCAAACAAACTTCGAATTTCGCCGGAGAAATTTGAACCTTGCCGACAAACTCGAACTCTACCCAAACCAAGGAACACTGAAATTCAGGGAGCAAACCAAGACTTTTAAGGTAGGAACGGGCCTAATGGTGATTATCCGGTCAATTTTGTAGTAAAACTCATCTGGATCTTTGGTTTTTGGTGGTGGGTAAAAATGATTTACATAGCTAAAAAATGATCAAAGGAGTCCGTATGTTCCTTTTGGTGCTGGATCTTTTATGAGGAAGATGATGGGGTATTGTCGCTATTGATTTCGCCGCTTCAAATGGAGATGATCGTCTCTTTATTTTGGAAAATTCAGCTGTTAACTCTTAGCCTTAGGAATTTTGGAAAGGGGAAGAAGCCGCCCTTTTTTGTTGCTTTAGAGTTGTAGGAATTGAAAACTTGGATCTGAAAAGATGATGGCTGCCCCCCCCCCCCTCATAGGGTGTGTAGGGTGTTAATTTATAGGGGTAGGAATTAGGTTAGGTCAAATAGGGGAATGGGTATGGGCTTAATGTTTGGGCTATCCCAAATTGGGCATTTTCAATTAAGACCAAACAAAATTAGCCCCAAATTTAATACTCTTTCTTCTAACACAAGACAAAAAATACTACACCAGTTATTAATTAATCCTATTTGAGTAAATAACTATTAAAATAAAATTGCCGTTAAAATAAACTATTTTTGGTATTTTTCAAGATTTTATGACTACAAAACAATAATGGAATAATTTTTGTCATTTTTATTTTTCTTGTAATAAAATAAAGTAAAAGAGTAAAAATTAGTTGAAATAGCTATATTAGGCCTAAATTAAATATTTACATGCTAAAATATGAAAATCTTGGGGAGGGCCAAAAATCACATGTCTACATCTAGTACAGCTTTACCCCTCGAATTCGGCTCCAACTCAATCAAATCTATGAAATAACGACTTTATAATATCAATAATAGCTAAACAAATCAAACCCAATGCCTAAATATAGATTTCCAACCTTTCTTCCAAAAATTTCAAAATCGACCCCGGGCCCGCTTGGTCAAAACCCGAAGTTCGAACCAATTCCATATCACTCATTCCTCCACGAGCCCGAATATACAATTTATTTTCAAATTCGACCCCAAAACGAGGTCTAAATCAAGGAAAAATTAAAAAGCCCTAGTTCTACCCAATTCCCCCAATTTACACCCTAAATTACATGATTTAGGTTCAGAAACTCATTAATTAATGAAGGAAGATGAAGGAAATGAGTGGGAATTTACTTACCCAAGAAGCTTTGGTGAAGAAGTGCTCAAAAATTCGCTCAAGAGCTGTGGAGAAGAAGAACTCGTGTGAAATATGGACTAAACCCCGTCATTGTTCTGTTTTGGGGTACTTAAAATCACTAGGCAAAAATGCCCTTCGCGTTCGCGACAAGAGGGTCGCATTCGCGAAGGGTATCACTGGAAAGGCCATCGCGTTCGCGAGCTAAGGGGGTGCGAACGCGAAGAGTAAAAGCTGGGGATTCAGAATTTGTTCTATGCGAACGCGTGGGAGCTAATGCGAACGCGATGAAGGAATTTGTAAGGCTACGCGTTCGCGAGGGGCTGTACGCGAACGCGGAGAGGAAAAATTTGGCCAAACCCCCCTGGGTCAAATAACCATATGCGTTCGCGATGGGGTAATGCGAACGCGATGAAGGACCAACTCAAGGCATCGCGAACGCGGAAGAGGCGTCGCGAACGCGAAGAAGGAATTGTCTGCAACAGCTGAAACCCATTTTCTGCAACTTTTCTAAGTTCAAAACCACCCCGAACACCCCCGAAAACACTCACCACACACTAACTAAACAACCTCATACGAACTTAACCGTGCGATCAAATCGCCAAAATAACATCATAAACGAGGAATCAAACCTCAATATCATCACTTTTTCTTCAAACTTCATAAACTTTCATTTTTAGATATTTAGGTCCGAAACACGTCAAACGACGTCCGATTTCGACCAAATTTCATAAGAAGCGCTTAAACCAAATATAAGACTTGTACCGGGCGCCGGAACCAAAATACAGGCCCGATACCAACGCTTTCTAATCCATTTTCATTTCAAATTTCAGAAAAACAATTTCTTTTAAAAATTCATTTCTCGGGCTCGGGACCTCGGATTTCGATTCCGGGCAGACGCCCGAGTCCCATATTTTTCTACGGACCCTCCGGGACCGTCAAATTACGGGTCTGGGTCCGTTTACCCAAAATGTTGACCAAAGTCAACTTTAATCATAATAATATCAAAATTCATAAATTTTTACACAGAATTCATATTTAAGCTTTCTGGCTACGCGCCCGGACTGCGCACGCAAATCGAGGCAAGTAAAAATAAGGTTTTCAAGGCCTCTGAAGTACGGGATGAATGAGAAAACAGGTGATGACCCTTTGGGTCATCACAATATATATATATATATATGTATATATATATATATATACACACACACACACACACACACACTCTCTCTGCTCTCTTGACTGGAAGAAGACAATACTTAACTGAATATAAAGTCTCTATAAGGAATAATATTGTAACTTATGAGACTAGCATAATCAGCATAAGTTCAAGAATACGAAATTCTCTTTATGTCTCATTATAAAACAAATGTATTTATAGGATCATGCCAAAATGAAGGAAAGATTTATCCTTAACATACCTTATCACAATCTGTCCAATAACCACGTTAAACTCGTCTCGTTGAACCTTAATCTACAACAATGATAACAATACTATCATCAAGTTATGGAAGGTACAACTATCGCATAACGAACGACAAGCTTATTTTATAATAAAACGGGCAGCATCTCCCCTATAATCTTTACTTCTTCCCAATTCGACATAACACCACCAACAACAAGAACACAATAATAACAACATGTATACATTATTTTTCAACCTTATATCCATCACAAAATACCATAAAATAGCCCACACACCCTAATCAGTTCATACACAAAATGACAACCCTAGTAGTCTCAGCCAACCCGAAAATATAGCGACAAATGACCAGCCAACCACCCTGCATGCCCTTTTTCCTACCAAACTCCATAAAAGTAGTAGCAAAAGAGACAACCCAACAACAACACGAAACAGCCCACAAAATAGTCTCACAAGTTCAGCAACTCAAAACTGATTTTTCAGTTTGCTAAAAAATGTTTCGACTTGTCTTTTCTTTGAAATTGAGCAACACAACCAACAGTATATAATTAAACCTCTTATAATATAAACCAGCCACGAATTCAATTTAAAAGTACGTTCACAACTAGCCAACAGTGATGCAACAACAAACATCATACCACTCTTTCGAAACATGCTAGGTCTAGTCTTTACGATCGAGTTACAACTCGTACAAGCATAGATAATAGAAGGAGAAGAATAATTTATCTTGGACTTAGTATAACCCACGAAACCTATTCCTTATTCATCCAAAATCAGTCCCCCAACGTAGCTACAAGAAGGAGAAAGAAAAACTAGCAAGTTGTTCGGGGTTTTCGTCACTAGAATCACATTGTATCACCCGAAATTACCTAGGGCTTGTGTGAGATTTTTGGGGAGGAGTTGCAGGGGTTAAATCTGATTTTGTTGGTCTGAGAAATGAGTGAAAGAAATGAGTTAATAAGTCCTTAAAACTCCCCTCTTGGCGACTTTAGGAGCTTTTAATTGAGGCCTCTCCTTTTGGCAAGTAGGTGATGCACCTATTTGTCACCTACTAGTCTGCGCAGTCTTGTAAAAATGCAAATATCTCTCTAATACAATGTTGTATCAATGAAAAGTTTAATCCATTAGAAACTAGACTCGTAGATATTCAATTTGGTAGATAAATCATCCCGTAATTCTAAGTATATTGGGAGAAATGCTCAGCTACATTTGACCTAATTTTCAGCATATTTATGAATGTAACTTGTGATAATTTTTCCCAACTTTTGTTCCACAACTCGCTTGACTTCGAAACATAACACACGGCTATCATAAGACTAAAGTAACTCATAACATAACCTCATTATGATTTTGAGCACCCTAGTCTCACCCCAAAATTAGTCGACTTTCGACGAAACTTATTTTCTTCAATTCATTTAGCTTCTACGCCTTCCAACCATCTTGGTACTTGCAGTTCATGATATTAAATATTTGTAACCTCCAAGTTAACATGATTAAATTACTTTATGTACTTTCAAAGATGATCTCATTTCTGAGCTTACATTAATTGATACGATGTACTCTCACGCACGAAAATATGAGGTGTAACAAAATAGTCTTAATCCATTGGTTTTAAAGAATCTTAAGTTAGAATGAGATTGTGAGTTCAATTCTACCTCACCATAATTTTTAACAATAGAAGCTTTCTCAAATATTTTTAAAAAATATGAGCTAGTTGTGGCTTGAATCTCTGACCTCTTAAAAATAATAAGGAATTAACCAGCTTGCCAAGAAATAATATATGTCTAGTGGTGTCATTTTCTTTATCTTATTATACCTCTACAGTATTATTACATATATTTCATTAATATTTTGACAAAGCGGTGTTGCGTGCAAGGCCGTCTCAACAAGATTGGGGGCCTAAGCTAAATTTTAGAGAGAGGCCCTACGTGAGAATATCAACGATAAATTTTTAATGAAAAAGTATAAAATAAAGGTAGAATAATAAAATCGGCTCGAGCATTTGATATGTTGATATACAACAACAACAACATACCTAGTGAAAACTCACAAAGTAGGGTCTGGGGAGATAGAGTGTACGCAGACCTTAATTCTACCCTGGGAGGTAGAGAGGTTGTTTCCGAAAAACCCTCGGCTCAAGAGAAAGCATGGCAAAAAAAAAGATCAGATAAGGACAATCGATTCAACGCAGCATGAAATGAAAGTAACAAAGAATAAGTCATGATAAAACAGTCTAAAAAGGAGCAGTAGCTATCACAGATAAATAAGATAAATGAAGTACAAGAAACAATAGATAGTAGCGAAAATCAAAAGGTAAGAAACTATAGAGCAAGATAAGTTGATATAATGATATTGAAAATTATTGCATTGATTCAATATAATGATTGCTTGTTATAATGTTTGATATTTGAAGAAGACAACTTGTAAGCCGCGGTAAATTGCCGATTGAGAAACTTTTCAATATTGAGAATAAGAATAGTAAAAGAGAGAATGAAAAAATAAAATATAAAATAGTAATGTGGGCCCGTATTAGTTGTTAGGATATAAATGAGGCAAAAAATATCTACCCTACCCATATAAGGAAATAATTTATTCAAAATTATTCTATCATCTAATTATTACAATGATCCTCACATTAAAGTTATTGTACTTTCGCTGCAAAAATTCTTTTTAAATTTAAATGTGCATATATTTTTTTTAATAATACATATACAATACATCTTTAAGAAAAAGATGGGGCTCCAAAAAAGTCGGAGCCCCCAAGCAATTGCTTTACTAGCCTTATAGTCGAGCCACCCATGGTCGCGTGACACCGCTTAGTTCCACATGCATCCGCCCCTACAACAGAATACATTTATGATTCAACAAATGGCATACTAAATTTTGATTCAAGTACGGCAACACTTGTGCACAGAAATCATACTTTATAAGTAATTGGATAAACAAAATAGATCTAGCATACATGTGTAAGAGTCACAGTCATAATAAATGTGAGTTCGATTTTTCTATATCTTCATTTCTCTTCCGCAAGCACTATATGCAACGGAGAAAAGGTGGTTACTCATTCATGCAGAGAAGTGTACAATGTGGCACTATGACAAGATTAATACACTTAAACTAAGCTCCAACTAATTCTAATCACTAATACAAAACACTAATTACTGAGTTGCGTTGATCAGTTATGGGCCAGCTGTATTCACATGCAACGTGATCCATCTTAGCTGTATATATAGTTCCTCCGTATTAATTTATGTGGCGTTATTTAACTCGACACGTACTTTAAGAAAGAAATGAAGACTTTTGAAACTTGTGATCTAAAATAAACTATAAATTTTTGTGTGCAGGGCTTTAAATGATCAATTTATTAAGGATAAAATAGGAGTTTTAAGGATAATTTTAATTAAGAAAATATGACATTCTTTTTAGAACTGATTTAAAAGGGAAGTGTCACTTATTGGGACGGAGGGAGTACATTTTAACATGCAATCCTACGTGACCCATGTAATTTAATTTGGCAATGATACCTTTTTCTTAAAAGTTTAAGTTCTATGCATATAAAAAGTATTTACACAAATGATAACTTAAACGAGAGTTACATGTAACCCTAATAGTACTTTTGGATAGGGGTAAAACAAACCGATAAACCGCACCAAATCGATAATTCGAGCCAAATTGGGAAAAAAGACCGACTATTGTTTGGTTTGATTTAGTTTGGTGTTGGGAAAAAAATTCGACCATAATTGGTTTGGTTTGGTTTTAACTAAACAAAGTCAAATCTAAATTAAACCAACCCGACATTATATTTATAGAAGTTATAAATATATTTAATACATAAAAATATTTATTTTAGTGTAGTTTATCAATATTTCTTAACATTTTTCATAGTTTTATCTTTTAACGTATTATTTCAAGCTTAGACTTATAAGTTTTGAATGATCCAGTAAGTTTTATAGTCCATAAATGTTCGTAACTCAAACAAATCCCAAACCAAAATTAAATCAATATTAATGCTAACAAAAGACATTCAATTCAATTGCTAGTAATGCCATATCTATTTATTTGGATTTTTTATGGTTTAGATAAAATGCAAAACTGTCTTTTTTAGTGTTTGGTCATGTAAATAATAGTACTTATTAGTCGTACTTATTTTAGCAACTTAGTAATTTAAGATTATGTTTATTTTCATTATGGCTTATTAATAACATTTGTTTTATGCAATTTTATTATCTTTATTGTTGAATTTTTAGTACAATGCCTTGACTCATCTCATATTTTATGTTAGTTTTTTGGAAACACCTTATATAGTTATGTCTTACTAAGACTAAAGAAATATTTGGAGCACAAATTCTATATTTTATGCTATGAAAACTATATGAACCC